>NC_068355.1:150137705-150407705 GCF_020536995.1 Dreissena polymorpha
ATGATTGACGTTGGTCTTAATGAGTTCTGCTTGTTGTTTTATCATTTTTAAATACATATAAAATAACATTTAAACCGAAACGGCCGTTATGAATTAAATTTCAAGCATATACGCAAAAGACTTAACATTACCAGGTTTTGTTATTACCTTAGACTAAATCGACTTACATCAGTTTGAAATGCTGTAGGAAGCTATAAAATCTATAAGGACAAGCCATGTGTCCATTTCGATCTGCATGTTGATCCCGTGTTTAAATGCAATCATGAACATCCTTTTTTGAAGGATGTTTATCTCGATGAAGAGTTTCCTACACATGATGTACTCGTAATTCGGTCAAATTCTTAATATCTGTTTGGTATTGGAAGAATGGTTAGGAACAAGTAGATCGTGTATTTGTAATAGTCTTAAGATATACATTTCTTAATTAAAAACACAAACTCTTTGATTAATAGTGCGTATCGTAGCGCTTAACAAAATGTAAATAGCCACATTTAAAATTCCAAGATTGAATTTTATTGATTTAAATGATACAACAAATGGATATTACGCACGTCTTCGTGTTTTGTCTCCTTGTGAATGCTGAAACGTTTTAATAGTCAACTGAATATATACAATCAGATTCGTCACGTTTAATGCTGAGAATATGTATTTTTATGTCTCTTCGGCACATGTGCTTATGGTATTACTACGGTTTGGTCGTTGTTCATTTCTTTAGTGTGTTTTAGGAAAAATCGATGAATTGTTTACTCATCTTTTGACATTTTTAAAGAGCAAAAACCTATAAAACATTGACATAAATCTCTGCATTTTGTCGGACTAAAACAGGACACATACTAAAATGTCTGCATAAACTGCCGCTAAAACCCCAAATACACTCTGAAATCGTGTTTATCAGACGTACTGATCTCTATACAATTAACGAAAATAAATGTCCCAATATAACATTATCACTCTTGGCATTATGTGGTTTGTTAAAACACACGAATCGTTCTTTTTGTTTTGAACCATCAGAAATATTTCAATCAAAATACGTTACCTTGAGTTGAGTACGACACAAATGTTATGATAAGGTGTTAGCAAATATCATATTAATTATGGCATTATTCTCGCTAAATTTGTTTGTGAAGAACAAAATGATTCAAGTAAAGCCCTTCGCCAGTTAAAACAAACAAAACGGAATGAAACGTTATCCTTGAGCCTCAATACAGGTTTGTTTAGTAATTCTCATTTCAATTGCAGATAATCCTTTACAGATCATTGATAATGTACCGGTAAATAATGTACTTATCTCATATGCTGTTGCGTCATTTATTTAAAATTCCTTGAGTATATAAGCAATAGTATTTGGGCAAAAAAATTGGCTTATAATACATGTTAATTAACCTTTTTTGTTCTAAGTTAATTAAATGAAAGGTCTGTTTTGGCATTATATTACAATACATGTCAAAAAATATTTATTATCATTTTGATTTATTGTTCATCATGTAATGGTAAATATGGTTTAGCATATATATGCTTTAATTTTGAAAAAAATGGGTTTCCTTTATTTTTTAACATATATGTTTCCTGTTCATTTCCATTTATCATCATTCATTTACAACAACTTGCCGTTCACATTGGTTATGAATACGCGACACTATAGACACTGAACACATATGACAATATAGACACTGAACACATATGACAATATAGACACTGACAACATATGTTATGGCAACCCAAATCATCTTATTATCAGATCTTTGTCGAAGACTTCTTTATATTATTTAGTAAAAGATATTGATAACGCATTATATTTGACGTCTGAGTGAAGTCACTAACATTTTTGATATAATATAAAAAGGAAGATGTTTGATTTATTGTGTTTCATATTTAAACAATTTGTTATTTATGGTTAATGATATTGCTAAAAGAGTTTTGATGCCCGATTCGGTAAAATAATTTGATACATTATGCACAGAAAGATGTATGATTTATCTTTTTCTCATTTCTTAACATTCTAAATGATGCAATAAATTCAATACAAAATAGATCAGAAAGATGTGTATGGATTGCAAATTTTATTTAATTTGGATTGATGGATTGATGTTAATATTGATAAACATAGTATTTTATCCCATTGCCCTTCAAACAGATAATATACTATATTTATATCGTTATTAATCAAGCAGTCAAATCCTTCCAAGACAAATTTGATTCTTGAATTTAAAGCCCTGTTGAAATGTTTTCTTTTAAAATGGATTTGATAGGATATTGTCTTTATAATACGATTACAAATACACACTAAATTACTTCAACCGCTACATTTGTTTTCAAATAAAATTTCTCAAACCCGACCTAAGATATAAAAATACAACAGTACATTTGCGACGGAGCAGACTTCTTAAGAAGTTCCTTTTTGTCGCTCTGATCCCTCTGGACAAATTGTTGGTCTAGTTCTCTTGTGTACGAGTTATTTGGTGGTATGGGGATGTCTTTTTCCAAGAGAAATATAATCGAGGAAAAAAAGTTTTTAATTCTTGATTAAATCTGTTTGCAATAACACTATTAAAGACGTATCGATCAAGTTCCCGTACAACATCCAAAAGGTTGAACGTCGTGTTCAACTTGTCTAAAAAATGTGGTTGTGTGTAATATTTTGATATGATGATTTTGATGGCAGAGCAAACGCTCGCTATGTATGTTTTTGGTACTTATGTAATACACTACGTCTAGCGCGATTTCTGCCATCCACCACTCATCACCGTGATTCAGTCCAGAGTGAACAATTACTATCTCGACGCGATACACCGTTGAACACGATGATTTCGCCGTGGCGAATTGCGGTGTCAGTCTCGGCGTTATCGGGAAATAAATCTCACGGTGGACCACCACAATCGCGGTGGACCACCGCCATCGCGGTGAAATACATGGGCAACAACAACATTATACAAATGTTCGGTCTGCAATATCGAACTGTACATGTTCATTCACATTGCAGATCGTATAATGTTTGTTTTTTTTTAACTTTGTATGTACATGTATTACATGCACTTCATAATAAAATCACCGAATGTTCAACTATTTTCTCTCGTGTTTGCCTCTTTACAAAATAATTCACATGTCTTACATCGAGCGTGAGAATAGTTTGCGTTTCATGCTTCAGGTTTTGTTTCAATTGTTTCTGCATTAAGATTCCCTTGTTGTTTTTAATTAAAGATTTGTTTTTTGTTAATCTTTCGAAAACCCTTGCTCGTTTGTGTACATATATAGCTCGCCAACAATAACATACAAACATGTTACATGTACCTGTTATTTGATATCAGACTATTTTTGTGATTTCCTGTTTCTTTTGTTACATGCATTGGATCGAATAAATGTACATGAACAAATTCGAGACATCAGCAGTAAGTATTAAATTTCGTGATATTTTAATATCATAGTCATGTGAAAAGATCAGTTGTCATATTGGTGAGTGACTATTTGTCTACCTGTTCTTTGTTCAATAACAAGTTCATTTTGAAACATAAACTGTATGTAAAATAACGTTAAAAAAGAAATCGTAATAATATGGTAAATATTGATTTACTTATTGTGTTACAATAATGTTGTGCAGTGAGCTAATACAATGTATATCAAATTTATAAATTATAAATAATATAAAAGTGTTGTTAGGAAATCGCGGTGAATTTAACGAGTCATAATTTCACATTAATTTTAGGTTTTAAAAATGGTTTTACTATTTTATATCAGATACGACCAGGAATATGGTTTTCGGAAAATAATGAACATAGTAACAACGCTAACAAGTTTTTTATTATTAATATAATAAACATGCATTTAAATACTGATTATGTTATAAAAATATGATTTTGTTATACATGTATATGTATGTCTATTTATTGTACATGTGCCGTATTACAATACGAATAAAACGCCTGTTTTCTTACGAAATAATGATGGAGAATGTGATGTCTACATCCATTTACTATGTTGAATAAAATGGAGAATGTGATGTCCACATGAATTTACTATATCGAATAAATTGGAGAATGTGGTGTTTACATCCATTTCCACATAATAGAACAGATGGTTTTAGAACGCATCAAATTCGGAAATTTTAACAAAAACAAACATTTCTTAAAATAAACAACAAGTAAATCTTCACGCAGAAACTGTAGAAACAAAACATAAACGAGGGTACACAATGAAAAAAAATGACGATTGTTAACAATCAAGTTAAAATGTATACAAATGTACATACAAATGTAACAAAACATTCTAAAACTTTGCACAAATTACACGGTCTGCAATATCGTAATATACATGTTCATTCACATTTACCTGTATTTCACCGCCAACCACCGCGGCCGCGGTTGTCCATCGCGATTGTGGTGGTCCACCGTGAGATCGATTTCCCGATAACGCCCGTGGTGTTCAGCCACTGTCGACGCGATATATCATGATTGAAACACCTTCAGATCGCGGTGGTTGTCCACGCTCACGAAAAATTGTCCACGGTGGGAGTTTGGTGGATGGCAGAAATCGCGCTAGACGTAGTGTACATATGCTGAACGTCCGAAAAGAGCCTGACTTTTACAACAAATACACAATGATATGGTGTTTATATTGTTTATGTCAAACAATGCCTTTACAGGGTATCACATATTTGCGATAATACCGTTCGGTATGATATTCTTAACCAATCAAGTAATCGGTGTCCTGTCAGCTTCATTGAATTGTTAAAACTAAGATAAATGTATATAAATAAACACAGTCAACCATGCTAAAACGTCAATTTTACAACTCAATATTCTTAGTATATTATACTATTGAAATCTCCCATTCTCTTAATTTGATCATGCATATTGGATGACATAGTACATATTAACACTTATTGGCAGTTTAAACCATTAATGGGGTCATTGTTACCAAAAATTGGGCTAAAGTGATTATTTGTATAAAATATCAGGCCGCTTAAAACGCTCCTAGGATTGTTTTACCATTTTAACCGTTTTCAATCGCAACCTTGTTGACGTTTAGACTTGCACCAATAATAATAAGTATGATGACTGTCATGACGCTCTGATGTTTTATGCCCATGTCAAATATTTGTTCTGAATGTTTATTTATGTATCAATGTTTAAAGACTTCATCACCAACACATGCCTTATCTCAGAACTTTAAATCTGTTCACAATTGTTGTTAAGCACAATTAAGAAAATGAATGCGCATTCTAGCTTCGAAACGTATTGTATCATTAATTGCAGATTGTGTTTTGGTCATGTGCGTAATCAAACAAAACAACGGGAACAAAATTAGTATTGGAGATATCTTTAGAAGCAAAACGCAATCTGTGCGCTTGCATCTGTAATAACCAAAGTCCCAATAAGGAAACCCGAGTGGTCCCATAAGAGTCCACAGATTAACCGTATATGTTTGATTATGGCAGTGTTTTGTCGCAAAGAGAACGCCAGACTGCAATTTTTAATCTTCTTTTATCTGGGTTAAGGGGAATCGCTTATTTCTAACTCACTGTTCCCGAATTCAGACAAACGGTATAGCTTTTTTACACGCTATGACTTTGACGTGTTTGATTGTGCATATATCTTTTACACTATATATAATGTGTGTGTGTTAGGGATTTGTTCATTTCACAGTTAGTTGTTATCTACATCTAAACATAAGTATCACTGCGTGTTTTAAAAGTAAAAACAGTTAGCTGCTTATTTCATCACTGAATTCATTCAAAAAGGCAATGAAAACTCACCTCTTCCTCCAATCTTATGCAATATAAGCAGTGGTTTATTCAATCCATTATATAAAATCTCAATCATCATGAACTTGAATTAACCCTTTTAAAGGAAGCATAATTATTTTGTGTTGTTTTACGTAGTACTTATTGTTTAAGTTTTATATTTTATTGTTTCATTAATTGTCTTATAGCTATACACATAGAATAGTTTTATAGTGTCTTGTTGATCTTCCTTAGCTATGGTTACTGTGCATGTTTTTACGTAGTACTTATAGTATCCTAGAGTAGTTTTATAGTATAATTGAGTAGTTTTGATCGATTTCAACAGTGTTGCAAAATGTATTCGTATCTGCGATACGTCAAATGTTCTTATGTAAAGCGCCTTTGAACGTTCACTCTTGCATGAAAAGGGCGCTATATAAATCCGGTATAATAATAATAATAATAATAATAATTCCACAGGCACAACAGCCATTATACAAAACTGCTGACCGTGTGAATACGCTCGATTAATTCCGTAATCGACACAAACGATTCGACTTCTTGTTTATTGTCATTTTAGTCAATTGTCTGCTCGAGTAGTATTGTGTTCGTATATACACGTGTTAATTGGTATCTGTAGACTAATAATAAATAACGAAACATTTCGATTTAATTATAACGTATACACTTCATACTTTTGGGATGTTTATGTATATTTTCATGTCGGCATTATGTGGTGTTATATTCGGTAGGTAAACTTTATTTCCTTGTATGTTTTACTTAAATAAAATGGTATAATTGTGTTTTACTTACACCTTTATATGGAGTTATACACGTAAACGTATACACATAAGCCCATGTATGTAATCGTAACAACACAATACTTGTTAAAAATCATTACAATGATGTGTGTTTGTGTGTTTAAAGACACAATGAGGTCATTATTTATCGAGTGAAAGACCCTGTAATGTTTAACATAACAATAATTTCAGCAACATGTAGCACTTCACTCCATGCAATAGTGCACACATGCAGTAGGTATATTCAATAAACAGTATACACATGTATTATAAGAAACAATGTACGACTGTAAACATATTTACCAATACACCCACGTTTAAGTAACGAGAAAAAATTTGACAGCCAATTACAACCAATCTTTGACCGGTATACGTTTATTTGCCAATAATTTGTAGAGGGAACTGGGTATGTGATTTGATGTTTTGTTGTCTGTCTGCCTATTAAACCTTTTTTATATTAAAGCTCGACTGCATCAAAAACATTAAGCCAGAGTCGCATGGGGGTTCGTTTCACGTGTATAACTAGTGATAAGTGTCATAAGAATACATATTTAAAATGCCCCGAGAGTGAGTATTGAACCCGGGGGCTCCTGATATCTGAACTAACCATAAAGCCAGTGCAGGATTGTGTAGAAGTCCGGGTCTATTCCATGTGGGATTTTTTCGCATATTTGTCCTGTTTCTTAATGTTTTTCAATTATATATTAGTTCTAAATAAAGCACTTTTTGTGAGAGTGAGAATGATACCATTCTGATGCAATTTTAATTCCTTTGTGCTTATATTGGTTTCCAGTGCAGGCCCATGGCCTTACGTGTTACGTGTGCGGTGTAATGGACGCTGGATGTGAGGATACTTTCACAAACGCCTCACAGAAGGATGGGTGCACGGTCTGCAGCAAGCAAAAGTACTGGGCCTTTGGTGTGCAAGGTGAGATTTTATCGGGACATAAATTTCAAATGTTATCATAACGGCCCATCAGAAAATAAATATTACGAATCTACGGATCATCATCTGAAATTTAAACAAAAAAGTTGTGCCGATTGCATGGATGGTATCGCAACAAAAAAGTGTTTATGTATTTCTACATACTTTTGATAAACTGTTGGAAATACCAGTTCTGCGTCATAATCAACAAAGCTGTTTAGTTTGGACAGTCGCCTTCCTAGATTGTATTAATTAATTAAAAGGTATCAGAAATGAATATATTTTGATTTTCGCTCAATACATTATTCAAACATTTACTCACACAGACGACATTATTGAAACTAGAATGAATTCGATCAATGCTGAATGGGAATCCATCTAGAATGTGTTATACCATGATGCTTGTTTTGTTTAAGTGGTCACAAGGACATGCTTTAAATCGCTAGAGTCTACTGGTTGCAGCAATGGCAAGGTCGGCGGATATTATACTGACATATGCTACTGTGACACGCACCTGTGCAATTCAGGATCAAGCGTTTCCATAGTAACGAAGTTGATGTGTTTGTGCATTTTCTCACTATCGGTGTATACAGTCTGGGATAAATATATACTACACGTGTGACCAATTTGGTAAATTGAATATCATTCAAACTAGAAGGAACATCACAAAATGTTTTAATTCCATCATATAATAAACATCTATATTGCTATTGATCATTAGATAATATGTTTGTGAAACAACAATGTACAAACACGTTTAATTTAGTTTATTAATACACTTCAAATGCATATCTTCAAAATATGGCGTTGTTCTGTAATAAGTGAAAAATTGCAAATCCGATTCATACAAAATGTTGCAAATTAATACATCGCATACACATTTTACGTTCATATTACAAATCGTAATTGTCTTATTGCATTTTGATATCCATTTATAAATATTATCGAAACAAGTCGTTCATTAATGATCATAATCGAGTTTTAATTTATACAATGAATTAAAGACGTTCGTTATTGAGCTTTCAACAAGCTTAACGATGATTTTCTTTACTTGCTCAAAGAAATATGGTTTACAATAACACACGCGCGTCATGTATTGTAAACACACTACACGCAATTAAAAGTTGACGATGTGTAAAAACACCTGGTCATTCAGTCCCACTTATCTGCTAATCATAACAAAACCCTACTAGTTATTTGGCATGCAATAAGAATGTCCAGTTGCTACCACATCCAAACGATTGACATTTGCAAGTGATAAACAAGGGACACTTACTGCACGTGGCTCCCGATTGACCCACTGTACCCACCACATTATATCGCGGACAAATTAGAAACTGACCGAGACTAATTGTCTTTCTTTAAATCTGAAAATAGCGAGTTCGCGTATCGACGATATAGTCTATGTTTTTTAATCAACAAAATTCCATGCTGGCGCAAATAAATAGTTTATAGTATTCATCATACATTTAATTGATTTACAATTAAGAACACAAAAGGCAAGATAAGCATAACATTTATATTATTAATGTTATTGCATACATATGTAGATTTATCTATTGACATCATGAGCATCATCGACATGCTGCATAATTCGAATATGAACCCAATATAAGCATCAATGAACACAACACGTAAAATACATATATTTACATGACTATTGTATGTAAGCAATTATTAACTTCACATTACAGTAACACATACGGGTTGTAATTGATTATCGTAACATTTAAGATAGACATAATACTCTTGGGTCTGCGATGCCTAACTCTTTCTCACATTGAAGTTACATATAATCATCACAGGTCTGCATTAGTTTATTGTTCCATTGTAGTTACAGTACATTATATTGTCATGTGTACATGTTTCTTAAATAAACCAGTTTCAACACTAAGTTAACATGAGTTCAATGAAAGTATGGCATAAGGTAAAGTGATATACATGGAATTCAAGACAAGAAGCGCAGTATCGCATGATTCGTACCCTTAGTGCCGATATCAAACATCATTTGAACGCTTACCCCTTAACTATATGCATTTATTAGAGAAACGTCTTCCCACAGAGCCTTTATAAGAAGTAACATTTCGAGAAGGATAGACGGCAGACCTAAGTAATTATGTAATTGCGAACATGTTAGTATATAAGGTTTAATTTGTTGACCCACTAATTCAAGGCTTTGATAAATATTTATGCGTGACGTCGTCAGCAATATTTTCAAACAAATATTCCGCTTAAAACAGACTTATTTTAAAAAGTATAACCCGTGAAAAGCAAAGCATAGCAGCTGCTAACAATAATATCATTAATCAAACAGATATAGCCGGCCAATCTAGTTATATAAGCTGAATATCATCTGACGCGACATAAACAGCAATTCTTGTCATCAAACCTTGTTAACGTACTAAATTTTATATACCAAATATATAAAAAGTGCTGTGTATCGTCAGTATAGAATAGTTTTAGCAGGTAATTATATTGTCCGTAGCTTTAAATATATAAATGCGTCAAGAGAAACACTAAAACTAATCCTATAGTTAAACGCAAAATTATACACAAATTTACCCATATGCCCTTGATATCTTTATTGCAAAATTGATATAGATCGCCATTAGAGTGTCGAGAGCTCGATAGCATTCATATAATTCAAACTCAGCACTTTAATCACTTCTGTCAATATACGATTTGTTTACAAGTTCATCAAACTCGTAAATTCATTGATATAACAGGCCACATGAAAGGTTTCATCATTGATTTCATTGATATATAATGTCACTATAGAGTACGTATTAGTGATACAAATGACAAAACGGGTAACGAGCTCTCAGTATTGATATCATTTATAAAGTACGACACCACTGATATAACTCGTAAAGAATGTCAACCAAATGCCCTAATCATATGTAGCATTGATATAATGGGTTATTGTAGAGTACATGTATTCCTTATCGGTTTAAAGTATTTACCAGGTAACTAACTAGCCATTCCCTTATTGATATCATTGCTAAAGTAGATCACAAAAGAGGCCTCGTCATTGATAGTATTGATCAAGCAGATTACTCAAGGTGCCTCATCATTGTTTTAATTGATAAAGAAAAACTCTATAAAGTATATGTCACCGGTATTAGTCATGAAGCAGGTCATTGTAGAGTCCATATATGTTTATCATTTTTATATAATGTCACTAAAGAATTTCCCTATTTATATTATTTATAAAGCATGAATTTAGAGAGCCTTAATAATTTTAATAATTGATATTGCCGGTCACTCGATACCTCAGCATCGATATCATTGATATAGCAGGTCACTAGAGTATCCTGATCTGGACATTATTGATCAAGCAGATTACTCAAGTTGCCTGATCATTTTTATCATTGAAAAATCATAACACTATAGCGTATACTTCACTGGTATGATTGATGTAGCAGGTCACTATAAAGTCCATATATGTATATCATTTATATGGAATGTCACTAGAGAGTTTCCCTATCCATATTATTTATAAAACATGCATTAAGAGAGCCTTAATGATTTTAATAATTTATATTGCTGGTAACTAGAGACCACAGCATCGATATCATAAATATAGCGGGTCGAGTGTCCTCATCTAGATATCGTTTTGTGTGGTGTTGTCATTTACTGCGTTAGCCCCAACGCTTCTCTGTGATACCACTGTGTAGTTTGATAACATCGTCGCCGTCATCTTACCTCGCCGCAAGCTTAACTTCTGAAGGTACGACTTGATACACGTCAACACTTCTTTGTTGAAATAGCAAAATACGAGCGCAATCAGACCGCCCTAAAATCAACAAGCGATACAAATCAGGTGTGGTGTGCGCATAGCTATCAACCTGTCCTCATATTCAAACCCATTAACCTCAATCGTACCTTCATGTTTTAATGCACGTATGTTCTTTATCAACAACACCAATACATGTAGAATAGTAAAAAAACCGACATGTACGAAAGTAACAGGACGAATATAACATCTGATAAAAACTACATTTACCATAAAACATATCTTTAGTTGAAATGTATGTAGGTATGAAGTATTGACCACACAATACATGTTAATTTGTGTATACAAATATAGTAACTCACGTACATATATATATATATATATATATATATATATATATATATATATATATATATATATATATATATATATATATATATATATATATATATATATATATATACCCAAACTGAAATATCCATGCCCTTCAGTAGTAGCAGTAGCCATATAATTTAACTAAATTGTATTATTACCCATTTCACTTAACGGTAATTAATTAACATATATTTTTATTGAAAAAAATCACAGATAAAAATCAGACGGATCATCTTATGTGACAAAAGAAACTAAAATGTTCGTAAAAATGGAATATCGTTTAGATAACCCATATTGTCCAAACGTAAGTACTTATTGAGTTACCAGAATACAGTATTATTTCTGCAGCTTATAGTAAAAATACTTCTTGATATATCGCAAGATTTGGGCATACAAATGTTCATTCGTACAATGGACCTTGTTTGAAACATAAGTCCTCTCTGGTTGCATTGGATGGGAACTAATACGTTCCGATTCCGCATACATTAGTATGTTCAAGTCTTACCTGAGAGTCGATGACGACTTTGGAAACGATTTCATACGTGCTTTGTATGGACGAATCAGCGGTGGGTCGGTATATGACCAGAAAGAGTTGGAGGCCGAAAAGAGGAACTAAGATGAAGGTCGCTTTCATTGCACGCCTGAAATACCGAAAATTACATTTACACATGGACAAAATACATGCATGTACAGTTTGTACACCTAATAATCTCTTATTATCATTGTGCAAGGTATTTGTTGTGTTGTCTTTATTCATTACCAAAGGAAATGAATGTGTTTACTTTTTTACTCTTAATAAATTAGTGATGTCAGATATCCTAATACAAGCTTTTGAGGGCACATACAAAAAATCCTTTTTAATTAACATTTTGTTATTAAAAACAGCATTATCACGTCAGCATAAACGAAGGTTTGCTGTTTTATGTACAAGTGGGATTTGCAGATACAATACACATTGTTCAAAAATACAACTGATGACTCTCAAAAGCATTATAAGAGAGAAATTCGTTTAAGCATCTGAACTTACTATTATGAGCATTAATTGTAAAATACAGGTCAAAGAATGCGACAAAATATATAACATAAAATGACTAAAGCTGCAGTTATCGCATTGCAGCGGTCAATTCAAAGGATGTGGGGTTAAATCGACTGAAATATGCCCGCACCTCACAATCAGTCACAATGGATTACGGATAAAACACGTTAAGACAAATATTAACCTAATGTAACTTGAGTGAACTTCAATAATTGATAGTGGAGGCTTTACCAAAAAACATTTCTGACTATACACATCAAACCATAATTTACCTCACGTATAACAACCTAAAAACTTTATGTATTCATACTTTCACGATAAATTGTCTAGAACCCGCTGAAAATATATTAAATTGGCAAAAAAGTATCCTGCTTTATTAATGCGATGGTGAGATTTATTTCATGGTTAACTCAAACACCCACTGTACGTCGATTATCCAAACTGTGTAGGTTAAATCAAACTGAAGAAAAAATCGCGACAGAAAAAAAGACTTCAGTCATTTATATACGTGTATTTAAGGTAAGTTGTGTCATAATAAACGTTTCTTCTTGATAAAATGTTATTTTCCAGATATAATGCGCTAAAACCACCATGACAATTAAAAACAAGTGCATCGAAATAAAATGAATATGTTTGAAAATCTGGAAAAATTCAATGAAATTGTCGAAATTTTGAGGCCAAAAACAATTATAATCGAATATTTTTTATGTTTTAATGCTTGGACTTATGTATTAACCTTTCATATATGTATTTAAAAAAATTTGATTGGCGTAAATGCTCAAAAACGCAATATATTCGTATTTGTTTGGGACAAGAATATACAAATTGGATAATGACCGAACTAGTGTATAGATAAACTAACATTAGGAAGTCGATGGATAGTGACCAAACTGAAAGATGCCTTTATGTTAAGCTCTATGTAAAATAAAGACTCTTGTAAAATATTTCGAGATTTATTTAATTGCTGACAACAAAAACATTGAAGCACATTGTTAAACAATCTTCATCAAAATGTTTTTGTTTTCTTTTCATGTTAAACATAAGATAATTGAAAACTACAGATGTTATTATTGTACATAGTTCTTTAAATACCTGAAAGAAATATTAATCCGTAACATAACTAATCATTACGTAGAAAAATGAAAATAAGAGAACTTACCTTAGATGAAACAACCGGCAATTATGTTATCGGACAAAATATGTGCTGAAATTACTCCACGAAACATAGATGAACAACATCAGCAACTCGCTATTTAAAAGGGCGTTATCAAGGTGAAAGAAAAGGTTAATCAAAGTGCCTGCCCATCGCCCCGGTTCTAAAACTATTTGTAACCAGTTTAAAGGAGCGAATTTTTTCTTCAGTTTGAATAATCCAACTGAGTTTGGATTTTCGACGTACAGGGGGTGTCGAACTGAGTGAAACAAAATTATATACTAATAGCGTGTAGTGTGTGGTAGTGTAGTTAACACGTACTCTTGGTATGTGTTCGAGCTAAAGTAACCCTTACCTATAGTTGCTAGGTTCATTGGGATGGTGATGCAGCTGGGTCAACAAAATACGCAGGATTCCGACCAAGAACATCAGGTTCGCCTAAATAAAATATATCGTTGTTATGTGTTGGTCTATTTGGTTTAATCGGTAAATATTGATAATTGGCCAAGTACACATAGAGTACTGTTTGCATACATTCTTGATTTTATGAATAATTGCAACCGTTTCAGTGTGTGTTTTTGTAAACCTTGAGAAGCTGCTTTTTTAATGTAAATGACCTTCGATGTGTAAGGTTCGCCAATTACATTTAGCATTACCAACGTCTTGAACCTTAATTTGCAACAAGAGCATCTAGTTGTATAACTTTGTTGCGATGGAACTTGAAATTTGCTTATAATAAAACAGTGCATAAGAAAAATGAGTATATATATATATGTTACATGGAACTGAACATTTTTGTGTTAAAAACACCAGCAACTAATAATTTTGCAGATGCATTTGCATTTCAGATTGCTATCTCATAAAATTGCTTTTATCTGTAAAATTTACAAACGGAATTCGAAAAGTAAATCAGTAATTATAAAACAACATCAGTTTCCGTTAAAACTTACAAGAATACTTAAGAGATTAGGTGTATAGACAATCCATTCGAAGCGACCCGCATTCTTTACCCAGCACCTGAACAAGACACATAAAAATTAATAAATGTCAATATAGGTGGATTTGTTACATCTTACTTCTAATTATACGAGACTATCTAGTTATATAATGCATCAAGCAGACGTTAAATGAAACATAATTCCGCCCTCAACCCATTTCATATGTCAGGTTAAACTCTTTTAGTGTTCAGGATTTTTCATTTGTAAAAATACAGCTCGACTCATACGTGTACATATTTTACCATTGTATAACTAGGTTTATAACGTATGTTCAACAAATGATCGCGAATATATTAGACAATGCCTACTTACGTATCGTTCGCAAATTTCCATCTTAACACCGAATACGCGAGAATTGGAACAATGGGACCAACTGAAAATAAAGTATTGTCATTATTTGTGTATAGTCAAGTGCTAGCAAAGGAACTTCTGATATTATTTTAAGCGGTTTAGCGCAATTTACTATGTACAATGAGTTGATATACCCCACGTAAACGGCTTGTCATGTCTCATATTTTGCAAACTTTGAAAACGTTCAAAACTTGCCCATATATATTATAAAAATAATTTAATAATATAACATTTCCTTATGCTTTTCAAACTATCCGTTGTGAACATACACCGTGAAATCTATAATGTGTTTTTTTTTGTTCAGAGTAAATAAATGTACGAGTCCAAATACAGTTCAACATTTAAACACTCGTGCAATTGCAACTATATACAAATTATCGTATATGCTAAAATAAAGTCATCGACTAAAAGATAAAAATAGTATCACAAACAAAATAAATATGAGCATAATGATCCTTATTTATAAATGGTATTGGTCAGAAAAATATACATTTGTTTTTCCGAGAATACTTTTTAATAACATCAAGGACATACCCCATCCAATAAACAAGTAGATATTGATGCGCTTCGGTACATGAAAGGCATTTACGAGAAGTCGAAAAAGGTAGAACCCCTCGCAAAACATCCAGAAGAAATTGGCGCTCGTTGCGTAGCGCAGCAGAATGTTGATCACTTTGCAACCGTCCTGGAAATAAGAGCAGTTGTAAACCATTGCTTTGCTTGTGACCTGTTCTTTTTGAGATAATGGATCACGCCAGATTTTACGTTGTATAAGCTTTCGGCAATTTTATTGAGGTTGAGCAATGATGCAAATGAGTAGATGCAAACGCAGAGTCCAGATACTATTAACAGGAAACTGAAAAACGTATCAAACTATGAAGAAAATTCGAGTGGGTGTTTAAAAAGTTTTTTCACACGCATCAGGTTACGATTTGACATCAAATGTGACATTGCATTTTAAATGTTATTTTTAGCGAGAATTCGTATGAACATCTGCGTGTTTCGAAAATAATGTAAATCGTTTAAACGATCAATTGTTTTTAATTACATTTGTACTCAACCGTTGCATTGACTATACAGAAAAAAATGTGAAAAAAACAGAAATCACTTTGAAACGACAAGAATTTGAGACAAAACTGTGTGCTCTTATGTTATGTGATTTATGAGATGATGTATATTTAATGAAGAAAAAATGTATGTGATTTATATATTAGTACCGATAATATTGCTCAGTATATTATTGCGTTTGCAGTGTGTCGAGGGCTGAAATATTTAAGCATCGTTGAAACTGTGAGCAGTTAATATGTAACTGTAAATATCCATTTCGCAAGAAAACTCTGATAATTTTAATAATGTTGAACATACTAAACACGGAAGTCACTGATGTCCGTATAGAAACCATCTCAATTCAAATAATTATTTTCATAAACACATAAGTGATAGCGTTTTTAAAACATTTGGCCGTCATAAGCAAAACGAATGGACTAGAAGACGAAACACGGTGTTGACCAGATTAACCCTGGGCATTTAAAAAATTCCGACCATCAGGAAAGACGGAATGACCTATAAATAGAAATACTAAAAAAGCTTGATAATACAATGGCAGTTGATAAAGGACTCTGAGAGGTGGACAATACGGCTACTTCATGAACACCAATAGGAGTAATATATATATCGTATCCAATATGACAGATGGACACAACGGTTACTGCATGAACACCAATTGGAGTAATGTATAATATCGTATCCAATATGAAAGGTGGAAAATACGGTTACTGCAATAAAACAAATTGGAATAATGTATATATCGTATCCAATAAGAGAGGTGGACCATACGGATACTACATGGAAACCTATCGGAGTAATGTATAATATCGTATCCAATATGGGAGGTGGTCAATACGGTTACTGCATTAAAACCAATCGGAGTAATGTATATATCGTATCCAATATGACATTCCATAAACGTTTGTAGGAGAAAATTTCTTGTAATTACCCACTACTTTCATAACAGATCACTAATTATAAACAT
Organism: Dreissena polymorpha; assembly: GCF_020536995.1. Taxonomy (NCBI): domain Eukaryota; kingdom Metazoa; phylum Mollusca; class Bivalvia; order Myida; family Dreissenidae; genus Dreissena; species Dreissena polymorpha. The sequence goes on from NC_068355.1 coordinate 150,154,828, forward strand.
AAAAATGATAACAACTTGGATCATCGCATTGGAATGCTCAATGCAAAGCATATGTAATTCCAAGTATAATGCATAATGCTGTTTTCCTTTACCTCGTGCTGGACCATAAATGAGTCTTTCCATGGATGTTCCACGCGGTCGTTGTACACGAGGAGTTCCCACACCAGACTGAGTACTGACGTTACCATAAAGGAGGAGAACACACACACGTGCAGTTTGATGCGCTGCTGGCTTCGTAGTTGTCTAAAGATCAATATAAAACGTATCTTAGCAAGTACACACAATTTCATCGATCAATATAGCTAGTGGACGATAAACATTGTATGTAAATAAGCGCTAGCACACAGGGTGATCGATACAATTAATTATCGTATTGACACTTAAAGTATATCTTAACAATTACATAAAACCTCATCGATCAAGATAGCTAGTGGACGATAATTATTTAATGTAAATAAGCGCTATCACACAGGGTGATCTACTTAAAAGTTGATTTTGTCCGCAAGTTAGCCGCATATTTAAAAGATATCCATCCGTTTATAGCCTGCAACTTATTTCGAATTAAGTTGAGGGGAAAAGGCATTTTATAGTTGCGACTGGAAAAAAATAATACTCTAAAAATGCTGTGAAATGTCAAAGTGATAAACGCGTGATGTTGTGTTGGGTTGTAAAACGATAATTTATAAAGACTTTTAAACAGCACATTGAAACAAATATAAAACTGTGTTATTAGTCAATCGATATAATTATTATAGGAATAAAATAAATCAAACTATGTAACATGTTTCTCTGACATAAGTATATTATGTGCATATGCAATCCAATTGGTGTTCACAATTAATGAGTTCAAAACCTAAATCTTTCTGGCGATATGATAGTATTGCAAAGCTTTTTACATGTAGATTGGATGCTTAACATGTATTACTAAAACAAAATTACCATAACTTCTGCTGCTTATTCGCGTCAATTTCACGAAAGAAAATATATTTCAATTCATATTTTTAATTTAGATCAAACTCTCGTATAAGTTTTTAACAAAATTGACAAATAATAAACCTTATCTTCTAAGAAATAATCCGTGTACATAATTATTCGACGATGTTTACGTCGCAAATGTCAAAATTACAGTTTTCAAGTAAGAAAATAAACAATCAATTGCATTAACAGAACCAATCCGAGCGCAATTTTCTTGCCTTCATCTGATAGTATACATGTACTTCTACCGCCAAGAGCCATGTGAATCAAAAACGTTATATCGTTATTTAATTTATCCCAATCACTAAATACACTCCATCACATATGTTGTCAACATCGACAAAACTACAGAAACTTTTCAACTTAGCAATAGGAACAGTCATAAAACATATGTATTAACAAAACGGACATTCATGACTATCGGCAAAATTAAACAGTACAAATTTAAATAGGTTTTGGCATCCTTCGCGAATGTTTCGTTTCAACATTAAAGCCCTAGCCTCAGCGTTATTCTGTTATTGGGTCGGCAATCGGCTATTAAAATACATTAACGATGCTTTTCTTGCATAAATTATGAATCATGTAAATAATAACACACGTGTACAAATTCAAAAACGTCCTGTTTGAGTTAGATCTAGTTTTGCGTTGTTATTCAATAACATTTAGTAAGCGTTGTAGGAACTATAGGTACCCACAACGTTACAGATTGTTTGGTTTGGCGTGCGAATAATGTTCCGATCAATGTAGAAGCAAGTGTGAAATCATATTTTTCCGGTGTAATAGGTATACAATGATACTAAACCATTTCACAATATTTACGATAACATAAGTTTTAATTCACATTGAAGGAAAATGACGAAAACTTGTAGTACGTACGTAATTTTAAATTCGGTTAACCACTCAAAGCATGCTAAGGTATTTTCACAGTCCATGAAAACGCTGAGTTTGGTATCATAGTTGGGGGATGGGGATTCCTGATTGGGAAATCTGGAGATTCCTCTTATAAGTCAATCTCTTAACTTATTTAGCAGTGTTGGATCATATATGTCTATAAATTAATTTCATACTGCATACTCAAGAATTATATATTTCTTGTAATAAAAATTAACGCACTTTTCTCGAAAGAGTATTTCTATTTTAAATTCGTGATATATATTATTCATTTTGTCGTCTTTTGTGTAAAAATCATCTCCATAAGACGCACTGTACTTGAAGATGCCATAAAAAAATGAACGGTACACAACACGAACACTATATACGGTATCTACACATTGTATGTAGATGATTTGAATACGGTGTTGTTGTTGTTGTTTTTTTTTTTTGGGGGGGGGGTCCCCTCCAAAGTTTGGTTTACCCTTTGAAAACATTATTTTTCCGGTCAAAAAGTAAATGCCAAAACAAGTATCACAATCGACAGCGCTTGGGAAACTTTTCCCTTTGAATACATTGTAGTAAATAAAAATGTGCATCTATCTTACCTGAATAGTAGAAATACAATAGTGGATGGCAGCAGCAATATCAAACTAAAAGAATTGGCAGCAACGCTTGCATAAACCACGCCTTTAACGTACTACAATAAATTAAAAAATAAGTAGTACGCAGCTATTAAAACACCATTTTCAGGCTAATATCCACTACAGGAATTTATAATCATTTTAAATAAGAAAATATCTATACAAAATGTATCAATTACATTTTCTCGGTGTAAATACATGTCAGCTTGTACAAAACTGAACACAATTTGTCCACATATTCAGTGGATATTAATTTGGTACATAATAATTCTGATGTCTTTTTTTTATTGTAACGCGTAAGCGCTTTAAGTCATTAAAGTCTTCTTGTGTATCATTAAATGTTACAACTTAATATCACTTTTTACATTAAATATTGATATGATAACATGTCTATACATTTTCATGAAAAGGAAAAAAGCCGGTGTTGTTTTGTTCAGTTCAACCTACATGTATTATATTTACACCAATCAGATTCACGAATAGTTTCATTATGAGCGTCTATGTCTATGTAGATCGTATTATATGTATATAGAGAATAAAAGGTTGGTGACGTGGATGGGGAATGGTTATCTGGCAAGTCGGAGGAATTTATCGGGTGAGCCGAAGGCGAACCCGATATGATCCTCCGACGAGCCAGATAACCATTCTCCATCCACGTCACGAACCTATTATTCTATTTACCCTGTCACAGTTACAACATTCGTTGAAATGTTTCTAAAATATCTAGTTTTCGAGTATTTTGTGTTTAAATCTTTAATATGGTAAACATCACGCGCGAAAAAAACATGGTGACGTCACGTCAGGCAAAGCGCTTAGGCTAGCTTCCATCTTGTTAAGACACACAGAAATCGAGTTACTCGTTATTAATTCAATACACAAAGACGAAATTATGCTTTTTGAATAATAATGTTCAAACAGGTCTTTACATGTATTTGGTATTTTATGTATAGAAAAAATAGTATATTTTATTAATAGAAAAAAGTAAATGCAACTGACGGATATTCAAGGTCACGTGGTCATTTAGCCTAATATTTTTTGGGATATTAGGTTACCTGGTTATCGGGCTGATTTAAAGGCTATGACAGGATAAATGTACATACATGGGAATAATCAGGAATGGAGTATAGTATGACGACGTGCTTTCACCTTGATATTAACGCACTTTCCATAGTCGGTCCATTCGTGTTTAGAGCTGGGATGCAGTTGCCATGTTCCGTTTTCCGTGCATTTCTTGTCGACATGACCTGTAAGTGATATGTGTGACATAAAAATATAGTTCATATCACCTCTTATCAACTATAATCAGTTCATGATAATAGGCCCGCAAGCACAAACCATTTTGAAACAATAGCATAATAAAAAAATATACAGTGCATATATGTGGCTTTAAATTTATTTTCTGAACTTTTTCTAAATGTGTTTAAAATACATATTATACTTTTTTCATGTTTTTATCAAAATATGTTTATGGTGTTAAAACTATATATTCAACGATTTGAACCAAAACGATGAAATAAAGCAATTGTATCGCGTGCGTTGTCTTTGAAAAATTGTCTTAAACAATTTGGACTAAGTCCGTTAATAGTTGTCACCTATATGATTGTACCATTGGAAATTGAAGTGTTAATTGAAAAAAAATCAATTGGGACTAAGTCCGTTTACTAGTTGTCACCTTTATGATTTTACCATCGGGAATTTAGGTGTTAATTGGGGAAAGAACGTTTTTTTTTATAAATACATTAACACATAAGTGACAAAATATTGATAAGATATAGCACCCTAAACTTTATTTGAAAACTGTTAGATAAAACAACTATTAAATATTAAACACCAAAATGTATACCCAGACCCTTACTGTAGAGAAATAGATGATGGATCATGTCAAATATCAAAGCTCTGAAAATAGATTAAACTCATTCCTTTAAAATTCTTTACAAATCATGTGTACCCCTGTCGTGAGCAATTTTGATCACAGAGGCATTATTTTGACAATCTTTGTGGAAGACCACTTTCAAAGTTTTATTAAATATTCAACCCCTGATCATTGCGGTGTCAGGGAAGATTTTAAATAAAATAACTATATAAGTCCAAAGAAATCTTTTGACCCTGGGACGTGCCAAAGATGACCGCAGAGGCATGTTTTGAATTTAAGTTTGAGGATAAGTATACCATTATACACACCACTTATTTTACCATTTGACTTTGAGATTTCATAGAAGTCTGACCAAGTATATAAGTCTATGGAATATCAAGTGCAACTTTGTCATGACCACTTGTAACAACTTAAAAACCCTTCGACAATGTATATTTTCGATTTTTCGTTTCTAATATGGAAGCTCTGGCACTTGTGGGTTCAGATAATTTAACGAATGTGATTCGTTGGGGCGAGGCAAGGCTCGACTAAAGGGCGTTTTCTGAACAAATTTAGAAGATTGTCTCGGGATAATATAACACCAAGAATACCATATACCTGATCATTTCGTTTTCGATTTGTTATGTTATTTACTTACCAAGTTCGTAATAATAATGTGAACCCCAAGACGCGACAAGTTTTGCCCATTTGGGCATGATTTGAACAACCTGTGTAGACAACCACTATACGTTGATACTAACAAAATATACAGGCTCTAAAGCTTGCGGTTTTAGACGATAGTTTAAGCTTTTAATAATAAAACACTTCATAAAACATTTGATCCATAGAGCGTGATCGGTAACTATATGATTTGAGACATCTTTTTCACGTACTATTAAACAATTTTATCAACCCAAATATTAAGCCTCTACGCCTGGCGGTAACTGGGAAAATTAAATGCATCGTTCAAATCTATGTAGCTAAATACAGACAAAACGGATCATAAAGATTGTCACCAAAGGATAAGTAAAGTAATGTTTCATGAAAGTCTGCAAAGTCTCACAACAGAGGGACACCGGAGGGCCACTGACCTCAATAACTCCAATACAATAGGACCAAAATCGGACCAAACCTTGCGATTTGGTTATGTCTTATTATGTTAGACGCCGTAAAAATACTGTCATTATAATCTCAATGTAAAGAGGTAAAATATTTTAATATATGTGTAAATTCCATGCATTTCCATGAAAAAGTTCAACCATTTAATTTACTTAATCTAAATAATTATACAGAGTATTCAAAAATGGAAAAACAATCTCGGGTACAAATCGTGGTAAACGAATGATAAACTGCAGAGTTCGAACTATACATTTTGATCATATTTCCGAGAGACGACTTATATCTTTCGTGTGACCATGTTGAAATCTTTTTAGTGGTTTGCGAAACTTGCTGAATGGCAACAGCTAGTTGTGAACTCGAGAAACAATGGCATCGTTCTTAAAAAATATTTTGTTTTATATTACAGAAACAATGGACTTGTTTTAAGTAGGATAAGTTAACATGTATGGCGAACATGTGTATCTCTAGTTTATAAACGTAGTTATTACTGTAGTGTTGTTGTATATTTCTTGATTTAAATTCAACATTTCTGTTGACTGAGCAAAATTGCATCGATGGACAATCATGTCATAATTTGATGTTTCGTTCTACAGGAATGTCCTTATGAACTGAGCACTGCAATGGTTATAATGTCAGGCAGTTAAAACAAAAGTGAGAAATATATTGTCAAAATTTTATTTTCTAGTAATATCATTTATTCTGCAGAGCTACAAACCATCTTAATTTGTGAAACATTGTTGCAAACTTATTATGAAGTCTCGGATGATCAGCAACAATGACGTCTCATTTTAACAATTGTCTGAGACATACTGCTTCTGTGGCATAATACATGAACTGATAACATAAAAGTATTAGTCCATGTCACATTGATCATACCATGTATTCCATTGTTTTCCTGAAAATAGCACGACAAATATATTTGATCTGCTTTGATACATGCTTTTGCCAAATGTCATAAATAACAGTAGTATTGCTGGATTAAAACAACGATTACTTAATAATACTAGATATATGTTGGTTTGATTTCATGTCTAAATTAAGACATTGAGCCGTGGGAACAGTAACAGTTTACGTTAGCTTTATGATCGATTTCAATATTCCCTTGGAAGCAAGAAAGTACTTTTCCATCACTAAAGTACAAACTTAATAGCACAGCTACAGAATGAAATACTTTTGTACATGCGTGTCATAAATTAGATTTTGATAACTTGGAGAATGTTCCTCTGATATTTACTCAGCTTAATTGCACATCAATATTTTAGGGAAAAAATTAATATAAAACATGTAGCGATTTACATAAAGGAACATCATTTGAACCTTGAACAAACATTTTTTGTGAATATATAACTGTTTTATTTCGCTTCTTTTATCTCATCGACCATACAAATTAACATGAAACACATTAAATTTTTGAAATGTCATTTTTAACACAACAATAATATCATGTCAATGTGAAATTTTTATCAAATAGTGGATATGAAAAATCAAGTACTTATTAAACGATCAACATTATTGTGTCAAATATAGTACTGTTTTTCGGGGACAATGTGGGCTTGGTTGCAGGACCTGGAACTCTTCGCAAAGTTTTCCTATGTTATTGTTTGCATAATAGCTGCGTGTGCATGATCCAGTTTCATTATTTACAAAAATGTGTGCACATATAAAATACCACAATACTTCTAAGCTACTTACATGTATTGAGACATAAATTTCTCCTTCACTCAGCGATGTTGGCATTACTTTCATACAATACGCCAGATGTGATTTGTCACCTTACATGTTGATTAAATTAAATAACAAACCATAGTTTCATTTAACGTTTGTCAGATCTGAACTAAAGAAGGTTACCGTTATGGTGTTTTATAGAGTTATAAACTATTTACCAACGTTGAATTTGTTTAATTGTTGTTGTTTTTTGTGTGTGTGTTTTTGTTGGGGGGGGGGGGGGATTCATACATGTTTTTATACAGTTTGAGTCCGTATTGTATGTAAATAATCAATCACTCATGAAACATACTCATTAAGCCATAATTAGTTACATTATAATTATGAAACCGTTACAACCTATTTTGCTTCTTTTGTTGAAAGCAAAATAAACGGAAGTATTATGTTTGTTTGTTATTGTTTAATGTAATTATCAAATTATAAATAACATAATTGACGGCGATTGATACGGCAAGGTGCTAAAAAAGTTGTTTGTCTCATTAAAATTTATAAATTGCTTCAGTACTTTTAGCAACAGTGTATTATCTTATAATCGATACATCTTGCATGCAACGAATTCTGATATACGTAAACGCCTTTTCAAGACAAAAAACAGTTTCGTTGTCAAGAATATTCAAACACTCTTTTCATGGTTAAAATACACATTGTGGTCCGAAAATGTACATGCGGTTTTAATCCAAATGTTTATCACGTTTAGAGTAAATAGAAAAAGCGTTAATATTGTACAGATGAAAAATTCTTTAAAAGTTCAGCTTTCGGAAAGATTAATGATTCGATGCTCTCAATACAACGGTTGCACTTTTCTGGCAATCTGCGTGCGTTCTTAATGCGACCTTATATTCTTAGTTGGATCGGCGTTGAGTAATCGTAAGAACGCATGCAAATATCTTCTTATGCCCAAAAAATCATAATTTAAATTCGATGACCATACGGCGACTGCTTTGGACGATAAATGAGTAAACTTCGTAGAATCGCCCTGAACATGTCATACACGAAGAGGCAAAGCAGATCAATCTCGAAAGTTGCACTGGTGATGTAGAAGAAGCGCCTTAAATATGGTACGGTCGTCGTGAATCACCGATGATCGATTAAGCCGACTTTATATAATGTGTGCAAACTGATTTGTACTAAATTTATAGTATAGCATCGGAGTTGTCAAAAACTCGGACCTGCTTAGCAAACATAACATTTTTCTTATTCGTATCCTTGTATGAAGGATCCTTTTTCATAGTGAGTTTTGGTTGTTCGCTCAGCACGACAGTTTTTTTGTCTTAGTCCTGTTTCGTTTATGTCATTTCTAATCAGCTGATTGACTTTGCTTTATAAATGTTTGACATTGCTAGTATACTCTGAGTACGACAAAGAACCTTTTCCTAGACATTGCGTTGGATTCTTGACTTCCTAACGCAGGCCGTCAACATTGAACCGCATGCATTAATACAAAAATCATAAAATAACATGTGTTTACTCACGCAACGCAGACGATGTATAATCGAAGTCGAAGTACAAACGCAATGAACACGCTAAGATGTGAACACGGCGTTCACGCGAGAAAAAAACAACATAGTATGAACTTGGAGCGAGAGAGGGAACGGTATTTCTGAAAGTCTTCAACCATCGTCATGTTCCAAAAATTGACTTGTGGTCGCAGAGTGGACGTCTATCCAGTATGAGGGGGTTATTAAGCGTTAATGCCTTTTGCATACAACAATCCATGTAGTTATTAGATTTGACAGGCAACTTCTTCACTTTAAACAAACGATTATACAACACAAACACAGACGTATGTCACTTTGCATTCTTCTTGCTGTAAACTTGTTGACAATAGTAATTGGCTTGCAATATACGTCGGTATTGATAGGCCCAAAGTGCGCACAACCAATTCCAACTCATTTCAATAATAACACATGATAAGCTTACCAGAAATTTAGCCACAATGGAAAATCGCTCTGAGTTATGCATCTATTAAGAAATTATTTTGCTAAACACACGGACGCAAAATATTCTTTATTCATATATATTGACGGTAAATGAGTGTAACGCTCTCTTGATGATTCTGATGCATAACCGTTCAAATTAATAAGCTTCTTACATAACCTTATATTTGCATTTACGATGGCATATCATTTTTAATTGTTTAATTGATGTCTTAGCCAATCATAAATTCAATGGGAATACGCTTTAAAATGGGTGTTAAATAAGTTTTTCTACTGCATCTGCAAGCACGTTTGTATAAGTTTGCTAAATCATATGCACATGCTAACATTAGGTATGGACATTGAAAGAATAAAGTTGCTTTATCATACCATAACATTCAGTTCCGTTTCGATCGCATTTTCTGTTACTAACTGCAAACCTTAAATCACGAAGGAAATGTTGTGGCAACCAAATGATAAAGTAAGTGAATATCGATAAAAACGTCATGTCTTGTTAGACCGTCTTTTTTCTCTTCCAATAGGATATAATTGACTACTTTAAGCAATCACTTGGCTTGGGCATTGAAGTTGACATTGTTTACGTTTGAAAAATATTGGGAGAGTAACGCTAACTTGACTCGTTAAAAACATAACGCCTCGTCCAACGAAGGCGCAATTAACGCGTGATTTTGAACTATATTTTTATGAAACAAATATGTTCAACAATGTGAAACGCGTTTATAACGGACCAGTGGACGACCATACAGTCTGTTATATACGTACGTCTTTTTATTAAATGTGTATTCGAGTTGAGAAATAAGAGATGTATGTCGGTCGATGACATTATATAATGTCGACATTCCATAATTCATTTTATGATTCTGTATCACAACTATAGAACTTTTAACTATCAATTTCGCAGACAAACAACATATTATGGAATAAAATGCAAGACACTATAGCGTTGATTAAAGTCGACGTTGAGTAACGCGCATTTTATATCAGATTTCTTAAATAAGATGGGTTACTGTGTGCGAACGATGTGTTCAACAATCAAAACATAAGGAAATGTATATTCAACTCTAAAACTTTACCGCATTTCAAAGCTCAGTTTATTAATTACTAATTTAGTCGTTTAAAAACTCATATTAATTTCTCCGTCACTGCTAAAATTAAATATTTATCACAACGTGCTCATGTCTTCTCAACGTGTAACGCTAATATATTATCGCATATTCACGCAAAGTATTTCAGGCAACATGAACGATATCTTCTACATAATTAACACGTCATTTGATTTGTCTCGTTTAGACATTGTAAAATATTGGTAACAAGTTTATATATAGGCATAGGTGGTACAGACCTGTTCAATATTTTATGTTTATTACATTTCTTTTATGATTCGGCAACACAAGTGTGCACATTTGAACTATGCATCCCATAGTTCAGTATGTAGATTTCACGGTTAGTTTTAAATATGTAATTAGTTTGCTAGGTATTTGGTATCTGAACCACGAACCAACGTTAGTGTTACATTTGTTCTGCGGAGCACTTACACGCGTTCATTTAACATTGGCATTTGTCCGTTCACCCCAATTATAAAATGTGTGTATGATAATAGAAACCACAAAACATTACAAAGTAGACTGAATTAACGAAGGAAGTCATATGACGTCTTAACAGAACGTAAAATGAGACCTTATTGAAGATTTGTTGATAGGCATTAACGAATCGCCAAACAGTGCGAAATAGAATGGGAAAATGTTCGGTAACGACTAGAGTTAAGGAGCTAAAATTCATTTCAAGTTCATGACATCAGAGCAGCAAACCAGTATGAACAACCTAAATATCGAACAACAGTCGCATCTTATTAGATTTATTTAATGAGGCGTAAAAGTCTTGTTATCATACTGAATTATTTCAAGAACAGATTTGATTGTTTATGATGTAAATTTGAATACATCGTATTATTATATATGAGTAAGATTACTAAAAAGTATCTGCTACGCTTTCTTGGTTATTAGTTGTTAAATCTTTTTTTGTAATTATAAGTACTAATATGGTTACGACATTCTCCTTAAAATCAGATCTCACATAGACGCGAATAAGATGTTTTTGTTTTGTTTAAAATGAAATAATCCATTTTTATTGATCAACGCATTTTCAAAGCACAACTGCGTTTCTCGGGTGAATAGCTATTATGTTGTTACACCTAAAAATAAGGAGTAATTTATTTAAAAAAATGCAATATGTAATATTGCAAAAACTTCCAAATAAAAAGTCCATTAAAGAACGCTATAATTACCAATTGTGATTACAGCATTCTTATTTAAAAATAAATTAAACAGAAATCATGCAAAAACGTATCATATATAAACATAATAGTCTGTTTAAAAAAAAAGTAACTTTGTCATTTATAAAAGTAACATCTTATTTTCCCAATGGCTATAAAAAGGAATACAACTCAATAAATCGATTACAGTTGGATCAAGCGATGTTTATTAATAATTCTTTGTATGGTTCTCAGTTCACGAGCTAAATATCATCTTGTTTGTTCTATATATTACTGTCGGGCTTAATTGTTTTTATTAATTGTTTCGTTTTGTATAATATTACATTTTATAACTTATTCAATATTCGTCTGTAAGTAAATGTATCTATACAAAATTATAATTTTAACTGCAGCAGGAATTTAGTCTTTCCTTTCCAAAGTCCCCGTTAGTTTATTGTACAGACACACTTTTTGTTTTATGAAAGTTATATTATATGTGATAAAAAAGCAAACTGTTTGACACGATTAACAGTTTCAGTCAAATTTCATCATACCACACGCTCACTTAAAATGCATCTGTTTTTTTATGACAAGCTATATATTCCTTATTATTATATGTTCATAGTTATGTGTTAATAAATATAAATTCATTGAATTAAGTTTTTGACACGAATGACGACTGTATGTTTGTATTACCACATATCCCTTTCAACGAAGAACAATTCAAAGCAATGAACAGAGCAGATTAGGGAACTAAGTTTTGTAGGCTTTGAAGACCAAACATATACACGCAAAGAGGTTCGATGATCAGTTTTCATTTTAAGGGGCCTTTTTACAGATTTTGGCATGTTTTGAAGTTTGTCATTAAATGCTTTATATTGATAAATGTAAACATTGGGTCTAAAAATCTCAAGTAAAAAACAAGAATACAATAAAAGAAATACAAAAAAAGTAACCCTCAACGGGGCTCGAACCACTGACCCCTGGAGCCATGGAGCAAAAATCTACCGCTCTATCCACTAGACCATCCGCTCTTATACCAATTCCAATGTATTTTTTTTAACTCATATATGCAATTCTCGCAGTATCAAAAAATACAACGACACCAACATAATTCTCCAAATTATCCTATCGTTTCGCGTTGCAACGCTTTATATTTTTCCCGTTTTTAAATCGTCGAAAGATGCACATAATGGATATTTTAGAGCATGGTAAATGTTCAGTTTTACTGTTTCCTCACAAATATCATATCTTCAAGAAAAATTTGCGAATCTGAAACTTGTTTTTCCAATTTTGTCAATTTACCAAAGCGTGAAAATGCCCCTTTTACAATGTGCACTATTGGTTGCAAGTCAATCGTGACAGACTTAGCGTTTCACAGGAAACTGTTTGTGGTTTTATTTAACACATAACCGTGTTTTCCCATTTATTTATTTTAGATTCATTAATATGCGTTCAGAATGCAAATATGCTAGGTTACTGAACATCTTGTGTGCGTTTTTGCTGTCTTCATGTAATGAAGATTATTAATTTGATGAATGATGTTATGGCTCCATTTCAGTACTGAATATTTACTTCATATAAAAGTAGATATCCTATTTCTTATTTATTAATAAGTGATTCATTATTATTGAACGACGTGTCTATATAGAATTATATCGTATGAAAAACATTGCCAAACACATATCGTTATCGCTAGTGGAAAATCTCGAATTTAAATCCCAAACGAAAGAAATAAAAACAGTTTTCAGACCTGTTTATATCAGAGTCAACAAGCATTTATATCAAAACCAGAACTCTCAACAATAAAATGTATTCAGCTATGCTTGAAGCACACAAGCTTTATTTCGTGGTTCATTGTCACTCACATTAACTATTTATACTATTCTATTAACTTTCTAAAAAAGTATCACCATATGTCACCTACAGATTGCCAGCCAGAATTCAAGTACCATTCACCAAGGTCTGTTCATTTATCAGCCAATAGTCTGGATAAAATGTTTTCTCGTTCTCTATACGCTTTAATAATAGGTGCAAGTGCCTATCGCAAATTTAGTTTAACTATAATTTTGTGTAGTCTTACTGTAGTTTGAAACCAGATATTATTATTATATCTTGTAAAAGTAATGTTTGTATATATTACTTTAATACAACTTTATATGAACTAAGAAATCAAATGTTTTTTGCTAAAAAAAAATCATCGTAACTGGATTTGTTTCATTGAATTGATAGATTTTATATTTAAGTGTATACTTTTGTGTATTTAAATTTTGTTAATCATCAACAAGATGTGTTGATACTTTCATTTTTTTAATTGCATAGTGTCTGATAAAGTAACAATTCGTGTGCTCTGATTCTGATCAACTCCTGAGGATTTAACTGAAATTGCATTTTAATGAAATGTAATCTGTTTCTTTTCTGCATTATTTGAATTGTCGATAAGTTAGTATAAAGTGTATATTTATGAACATTTATTAAATGTAAATGAAAAGTGCTTTTGAGTTTAGTCGCAGGATGTGTGCACATGCACACATATTAGGTGTCGTTGTATGTACTTTGCACTGTTTTCAGCGAAGCGAGCTACAGATTCGTCATGAATTTTAAAATTGATATGGCATATCTACTTTTGGGATTAAAAATGTTTACATGCGTTTTGTAACTTTTTCAAAAAGTAATAATTGTTATCAAATGTTATGCTAACATTTTTGTTGTATATAACATGCCGATTCTTAAACCGCATTTTATATGAAAGTATATTTGTACATGTACGGACCAATTAAACATAATAGCGAAAGTAAAGAATTTTTAAAGAGCCATAAAATATATAGCAAAACAACTTAAATTAAAATGAAATATTTTTCTGTACACAAAACTATAACACAGCACAGTTCGGTTTTAAATAGCATAAGCCTTCAAATATACATGGTTTATACTGCTTACGACGAATTCGTTATATGGTGGAACAATAACTAAGAGCCTTCAATAAAAAATATAATGGGAACATGCACAATTACAGCGAAGCAACAAACTTTTATGATATGACATATGGTTAATAATGGTTGTATTTAGCTATTTAGCCTTACCCTGCATGCTGCTGTACGGGATGTACTTAGGGCAGGATTTGTAAACGTTATTCCCCGGCAATGTGTCGTCAAAACAACTCCATCCGTCCCACGTTCGAGGACAATAATCTGCAAAACGGTGTATGTTAATATGTGCTCGTTCACCAATACATTTATATAAACATGCAATAGTAGTAGCAGTAGTAGTCGTAGTAGTCGTCGTCGTAGTAGTAGTACTAGTAGTAGTAGTAGTAGTAGTAGTAGTAGTAGTAGTAGTAGTAGTAGTAGTAGTAGTAGTAGTAGTAGTAGTAGTAGTAGTAGTAGTAGTAGTAGTAGTAGTAGTAGTAGTAGTAGTAGTAGTAGTAGTAGTAGTAGTAGTAGTAGTAGTAGTAGTAGTAGAAGTAGTAGTAGTAGTAGTAGTAGTAGTAGTAGTAGTAGTAGTAGTAGTAGTAGTAGTAGTAGTAGTAGTAGTAGTAGTAGTAGTAGTAGTAGTAGTAGTAGTAGTAGCAGTAGTAGTACTAGTAGTAGCAGTAGCAGAAGTAGTCGTAGTTTAATTATTATTATTTTTAATAATAATATTATTATTGGTATTATTGAATAATATCATTATGATTTGTACGAGTATTTAAATACTTTTTAACAATTGCAATGGTCGACGTACTAGTGTTGTTTAGTGTTCTGGGTGTGGCCATCTGTCGCTCACAGCACGTCCTGGCTGCGTGGCAACAATCTTGCCAACGTATACAGTCATCGACCCCCAGCCTGTAGCATACTTGGTCATCTGACTGCAAAGTAGTAGTAGTAGTAGTAGTAGTAGTAGTAGTAGTAGTAGTAGTAGTAGTAGTAGTAGTAGTAGAAGTAGTAGTAGTAGTAGTAGTAGTAGTAGTAGTAGTAGTAGTAGTAGTAGTAGTTTGGGGTCATTAACTTATTATTTTAAGCTCTAGTCCGCTCTGAAAGTCTATCTGGCATGCATCCGACGAAAACCAAAGGTTTTAGACATGGTCTTTTCTTAAATAAATTACTGCGATGCACGAAATCAATGATCAAAGCTGCGATATCCCGATATCCAATTAGAGTTGTTTGTATAGTTGTAATATACCTTTTTTATTTAATTCATGATGTCATTTTGATTAGTGTATGAGCATTTTATTTGTGATTTAAACTTGTAACGTGCACATGTATTATTGCCAGCGTTGGATGTATTAGTTGCACAATTAAACGTGTTTATGTGTTTATATGTTCATGGTGTGTTGTTGCGGACGTTCAAAACATTTTACTCGATAAATAAAAAAAAATCGTTTTCTAAAGCGCTAAATTGTCATATAATGATTATCCGTAAATATTATTTTTTTGATACTTTTTTTGTAGATGTCAGTGGTATTACATATTTAATATTAAATTATCGCCAACCTATATGGATATTTACAATTTTGACTAAGAGAAAGTCAAATTATCATACATTTTCGACATTATAACAACATTAAGTAATATAATCTTATAATTTCCTTTAAGCAGACTTATATATGATTCGATTTTAAAAGAGTTTCAAAATTGGGTTATTGTTTAGATACGAGTCGGATTATGAGCTCTATTTTGCGCGAATGTCTCTATTTGCTGTGATAAAGACGATGGTATGTTAACGAATCATATGGTGTTGATTTCGCAAACATACTGTTATCTGAATGTGAGTAAAATTATGGTCGCAGTTAACAATTATTTTCCTAACAAAATAATTAATTAATGGTGTCATATTATAGTGCATTAAAACATAAATTTATGGGGAAAAATCAGATATTTTACTTAACGTTTTATGACAAAGATCTCACTTTTAAATTTTATCTTTAATGTCGAGTAATCAATGCAACTTATTAATCAATGTAGGTTTAAGGTATGAAAGAGGCATCCATATTTTTTTAATTGTTTTCGAAAACTATATAGCATGTCAACCATGTGCAGTATCCATCAAATTTCAAAACATGCATTTACAATAATTAACCATGGTTATCTGAAATAAGAGGTCGTTTAACATTTAAAAAAAACAATCTCTGTATCATTAAAAATAAAATGTAAGGTTACAAATACAAAAATAATATTTAAATTACATTTAATTTATAAAACAAACACATAAGATTCTTGAATATAAAAATACCTCGAACTGTAATAAATCTCCATTGCTTTGGTCCCGATTGTACAGGCCTGGATTACTTCGGTTAGAAGAGGACCTTAAATCCCCATTTTGGAACAAGTACACGTAACAAAGAGTGCAAGTCCATACTTGAAACACTGACGGTTCAAATAAACCAAATGTATCTCTGCATATGTCCATTTCGTTCAACCTCACTTGTGTTCAGACGAAAAAAGCGAATATTTTTAATTTGTATTGTATTTATATTTTAAACTATTTGACCAAACAGTACTCGTTAAACAATACGCTACAACAAGGTTCACTAAAATAATGTGGTGTTGTGGTTTATGTGGTTAAACAAACTGAGTTTAAACCTCACCTAATAACATATGCAGCACTTATTTTTCTGTTAATATGCAACAATTATATTCACATATTTCCAATTAGCTGTGTAAACTCAGTTCCAGTCTTATTCTGTTTTAAACAAGTATATCGGTATACTTACACATCATTAATAAATATTAAATTGACAAAAGAAAATTACTTCCGATGATCAAGTACCGCGGCAATTTTTATTTTAAATCAACATTCAACAAAACAATCTTATTTACTATAACTTTTACGTAATCAGCTCTGCGAATCTCCTTCAAAATTAAAATACAGTGAAGCAGTTCTATTTACAATAAAAAATACTTAAGTATATAAGTAAACCGTGTTGTATATCACTCCGGTTGTGCCAATAGCCAATGAACACTGAGCTGCTACGTGCCAGAAGAACAATAAATGGCAGAGCTCAGAAAGCAATACGTCCGCGGTGGCAGCAAGAATCGCTATCGATAACTACGAACAGGCGGCTGACTTTGCATCCGAGTGTTCTGAATCAAATACAAGTTCGACACTATGAAACTAAAAGCAATAAATTGACCCGTCTGACGTTTTAGACACTAAAAAATGTTTGTAGTTCTTGTCTCTGTGGGACGTAGTTTGCAAGTCGGTGATGTAAAATTGATTTATTGGCTCATGACATTTTAAAATGTATGTAGTGCATTTACTGAACTGTTCGATTGTTTTGTTTGAGTAAAGTTGTATGCAAACTGTCAGGTGTGTCGAATTATTTGCTTGCCGTATTAACTCATGAATACATTTACATTCTTTCATTAGTTAACTGAATTGTAAGGTTAAACAAGTGATTAATAGTTAGAACACTTCCGAAAAGTTTCGAATGAGTGTTATTTAGATTTTTAAAATATTAACAGTGTAATAAAAACCGATTTGGGAATATAACTTAATTGATTCTAACAATGCATTATTGATGCTTTCAATCGAACTCGCCACACAGTTAAACATCAACAATAGCACATGTTGCGTTCATGTACCAATTTACTAGAACGAATAAATAAAATAATATAAATAAGTTTTTTTAATAATATTAAACAGAAAATCACAATCTGGTTTCTCTAGGCTGCTGTTATTGACACAGTTTTGGTAAAGTGTCTTTATATGCAGAGCTATTAAATCTATACGTTCTCATTTCACTTACAGATTTAACTGTAGTAGCAGTCGTAATAGTTATACAACATATTTGAAGTATCGACGAACACAATTTTGAATGTTTAAATGATAACCTTGCATACGTATTAGAGTGATTTCAGGTGAAATACCAGTCCAATGAGTCCATTGTGTCTGGTTTGCGTCAAAGACAAACAGTCGTGTAAATTGGACTTTGTATTATTATTTATTTAATATTTATACAGCTACAGTTTTTGGAAGAATATTGCGATCCAGACGATAATTGTAGGCACTTGTGAGACAATCGTGTGACAATCGATACAACTATTTGCCTTTTTACAACGGTCAACGCCTTCCAAGTAACAATCTTAATGTCATCGACAATTTTAATCATTACTTCCGCTTAGTGTTGTTATTTTTGTTCCGCCTTTAAATCGCAAGGGATTAAAATGGAAACTCTTCTTTGAAACAACGCATTAAACCGTTATGTTTGTCTTCCATTTTCAGACGACACGTCTCAACGTTCACTTAAACATAACCACTTACAACACAAATATTCGTTTGACTTGATTTGATTAAATATAATATAATTTATTTTGTGACAGATTCTGCGGTTGATGTGACACGAATTTACATGGATTTAACCCAATAATCTAATTCATGAAATATTAACTATAGTTTATATTTATTAAAATGAAATCAAGAGGCATTATTAAATCTATTTTGCAACCCGTATAAATTACATTGTTTTTTCCTTTGGTTTCTGATATATCTTTTTGATTTCTATATGGATATATTTTTCAAAAATGGTTTAAATTTTCCTTTTTTAGCGATTGCATGAATTTTCTTATTAAAAATCAAACCTTTCTAAAAAAAAATATCGCTTTCAATACAAATTGAAACGCATAAATAAGACTTTTCATCATGATTATATTTACCAAATGAAAGAAAAACTATGTGTACGTGTAGATATTACGATTAATTGTTTGTACATTTGACTGTACACTCAGGATTTGTTTTAATAAGAACATATAACATTCTGGGTATTTAAATCAAATATGCTTTCTAAAATATACATGTTTGTACTCTTTTATTATAAAATTAAATTTCATTGATGAATAGTATAATCAAGTGTATATGTGCCTTCATTAATAATAATATAAGTTGGCATTGAAATAAATATGAATTTCGTCTAATTGACGATTTTTTTTCATTAAAAGAAGAGTCTCGCTGGTGTCTATAGGCGTATATTTCTGTGTTTGTCGCATTCAATTTCGCAAATTTGATATTACACGACATTTCTCTTTTTTCCCTGCTCGGATGTGTGAGGAATATGTTCCTGACACGCATTTCGTCAGCTTTAAACTTGTAAATACAATCGCGGTCCTTAATCTTGTTCAGGAAACGAGAACAGTTCGCTAAACGCATTTATTACACTGCTTTTTACTGAGCTAGTACGGTGTTATACAGGATTCATTCAACTAAATATTGAGCGAGGGCAAAAATCTGACCGATAATAAATTAACTACCGTGTTTCACAACGTGTTGCTCACACAGTTTGCTGGCGGTTGTGATTGTGAACTCAACAAATGCAAGTACTGTTGCTTTAATTTCAATGATGTATTTCAGTAGCAATGTATTGTACTGGACCGCACATGTCCGTACTGTTTCGTGCTGAAATGTAGTGCATCGTACAAGTTCGTGCAAATTCCTGCCTATCCGTAGTACAACGTACTACAACCGTCGCTTTCCGTAGAATATCCGTGGAATAAACGTAGCGTAACCGTACCATTACGTAGTTCTTCGTATCAATCCGTAGAAGTCCTTGCAATTTTTTGGGCCTACGAAAAGGTGCGGACGACTACGGTGTCGTTACGAACTAGAACGGATCAGTACTGTTTAGTACTGACTGCTACGGATACGCAACGGTCGATAAATTCGTAGCAATTTTGTGAACATGTTCAAAATTTGACAAGAGTCGCTACGGGCATCCAAAAACTACGACGACTAATCAGGGATAAAGTACGGAGAGCCACGGTCCAGTAAGGATAGCTACGAACTGTGCCGAAAAGTATTCGTAACTCGTTCGTAGCTCTGATTCGTGACAGTGTGCCCGAGGCATAACGAATATTTGGGGCATTATTGAATTGATATAATAATCGAAATTTATACCAACTCAATAAACCAAATTTCATACAATCTTCAAAAGGCAGTCACGCCTAGATCAAACATAATTGCCCTCGGGTATAAAACGTCAATAATCTTGTTTACCTGGTTTGTCAAAACATCGGAAAATTCCGTATGTATTCGTTTGGGTCCGCTGGATGTGTCAAATTTGCGTTGCAGTTCTTAGATACGTGATTGTTTCATTTTGTTTATGTCTATACATTTTGACCAAAGTAACAATACAGTTACACACACGCCACTGGGCAGATCGGACATACAACTTTTTTTGTCAGTGGCCAATAGGCGGCCGCATATATCATGTCGTTTGTAATATTATAAGAACACTGGAAAGTGTTTATGTCAGAATATAATCAACAAAAAATAAATCACTATACACATAAATTGTGTTTATTGTGTTTCCAATCAACTACGTGACACACTATTAGAAAGGACGTTAATTGTGTTAGCGTGTATCTCATCAATTACGTGACACACTAACACCAACGAGCTCACCGAGGAAATACGCACTTTATAATGTTCACATCCAAACAAATCACGAAATTCAATAAAAATTCACATGAGATAAATATTCCTTACCATCCGCTTAAAAAATGATAGCGACGAATTTGCTTTCCAATTCATAACTATGAATTTAACTCAACACACAACTCAAAAACAAATGAAATTGGTGTCGTTGCCTTAAAACGGTCAATGCAATTAAAGACATAGTTCATGTTTAATATTAAAGTATGTTTTTATTTCTTTCATAAATGCAATTGAGGAATGTAAGATACATAATCCATGTAAAAGATTGCCATGTTAATCGATGCCATCTAAACTTTAATAAATGGTAATGCATCCTGCAAAAACACACCCGATGCAGAAGTACGTAACTGCTATTAAACTTGATTGCAACGCCAATGAATGTTTACAACTTGCATCCAAGTAGCTGTGTATGTTGTACAATAAACGTACATGTATTTTGTTACGATACTAGATACGGTTCAGGAAACCGAAACATGAAAAGAATCGTTTTAAGATGTGTTTTGAACAAGCAATACAATAAAATTTGCGGTTTATGACTGAAAACGAAACAATGTCCCACTTATGTCTAAATATTAATGTATTTCTCATATTGAAATACAATATGGCAATGAGCTTGTTTCCTTCAGTTTGTCTTACCGATTTGAGACGATACTTTTTGCATGTAATTAAAGTCTTAAAACTCCCACTGCGCGTAATGAAACGCGCCCACTATAGCGTTATGGGCCAAGATTCAAATATTGGGTCTGACCGTGAACATACCTCGGTAATCTTATAAAGGCTTATTAGGTCTTGTAGTCGATCTTGTCAATCACGGACAATGTATACACTGTTAAGGCACTCATTTCGATTAACATTATCATCTGCACTCAATTGTGAATCAGAATCGTCGTAAAAAATAAATATAAAATAATAAGTTTGAATGTTTAATAATTAATTTTGAAGAGCAATATGACAATTGTCAGTTGCAGCTTGCTTTTTTTAATTTGCACAATCATTCTTATTCCAAATTTGATTGGTCAATCAACGTCTTGAAAAGCCTTATTCTATATTCAAACGTCAAACCGATAAAATCATCTGTAATTTGAAAAATATATTTGGTTGTTTAAGATAACGCATGCCAGCACACAAATTGATGATAGTGAGTGGCGGACAAAGCACAATTATTTTAAATTTGAACACAAAAATCACAAAATGTGAAGTTTGTGATGTTTTGGAACACGATGGTCACATTACCGAAGTTTATTTACATATACGGACATACATACAAAATAATATTATAGGACAAAGACCAAATAGGAAAAAGCCCCAAGAACTTTGTAACGTGAAAGCAAAAATGATCTTCAATAACGTGTTTTAGGCGTGTATTTAAATATTGCGATATCAGTTTTATCTTACGATATTCCA
Organism: Dreissena polymorpha; assembly: GCF_020536995.1. Taxonomy (NCBI): domain Eukaryota; kingdom Metazoa; phylum Mollusca; class Bivalvia; order Myida; family Dreissenidae; genus Dreissena; species Dreissena polymorpha. The sequence continues at coordinate 150,177,013 of NC_068355.1, forward strand.
TGATGGCCAAATGATTCGTTACGTGACTCTTGGGCCCCCAAAATAATCGGTCGCATGTAAGAATACATATCAGACGTTAGATTCTTCGAACATCCCGGGAAAAATATTATGATTTTATTATAATTATATTAATAGGATTCACTTAAAATTGCAGTATGAATATTGTGAAGAAATAAAAAAAATCATGCTTTGCACTAGACATAAAATCTTACATAAAACCTAGTGGTCTAGTTTTCCTATAAGATTTTCTTTTATTAAAACTGAATAAGACATTTCCTAAGAGTTCTCTTAGCTTTTGTTTAGATTATTATAAATCATAAATATATTTGTCACATAACATTTCAAGAAAACAAAAACATAACATAATAAGGGATATTATATGCAGTAAAATAGAAGCATAGGTTCAGCAATTGGTGAATTAATTTTTCAATGTGTTCAACCAGAGACATTCCAATAATAAAACGCACAACATAATAAAGGAGATTATATGCAGTTACATAGACGTGTAGGTTCAGCAATTGGGGAATTGATTTTTGAATGTTTTCTACCAAGGAACATTCCAAAAAAGATATAACATAATAAAGAAGATAATATGCAGATAAGGTATTGGTTTGAAAATTGGTGAATATATTTTCAAATGTTTTTCAATCAAGAAAGTCACAATTAATATAACATATAGTCTGGCCTTCTAGGTTTATTGTAGATGGAATCTTAATATGTATCATGTACTTTAGAATGTGTTGATTAATCTTAACGAAATACTGAACGCGTAAGCGGACAACGTTACACGCCAGTTTCTTTTAGCTGCGATTACGTAGACGTTTGATTAAGTGGTTCACAGTGTACAGCTATTATTTCATGTGTGCTCTTCTAAGCAAGTCCATTTCACTTGCCGATATCACGCACTATCAAATTGTTGTAAAATGAGATCTTAAGATGACATTTTATACTGAAACAATGTTTTTGATTTAAATGTTATACATAATAGGGATCAACCATTGAGACAAACAGCGGCATAGTGTGATCGACTTCAACTTCTGCAAGGCTAATGATGCCCTCGTATTCAAGTCTTATTTCCGTAAGAAAATACATCATAATGAGACCTTTACATCGTTTCTGATTTGCATTAAAGACCAACAACTTGTAAATATGATGTTGATTATTATTTATTTAATCTCAATGCAGCTGTGGTTTATTGAGACCATAGCGTGATAGAGGATACATATTCAAAAACTATTGATAATCGATTATATAGTTAACCCTTTTATTCGAGACCGACGCATCGAAATATCAATATATTGAACATACATGTATCCAAGTAATAATTGAGCGTTACGTATTTTTAAAATATTGATTTTTTTAAATAACAAGGGGCGCAGAGAAAAGCTTTGCATTTTGCGAACAACGAATTTAAATTACTTTTGGTGTATGAAATTTTCAAACAGGAGGTAAAAGTCAAGATAATCTTATTATTTTTACACACTAACATTGGTTTAATTACTGTGCATACAGAAAATGACTATCTTACATGACAGTTAGTAATACAAATGCCGGTACAACGGAAAATGGAAGTACCAAAATGGCCGCGTTTATAATAAGATTCATAAATATTGAACATATGCAATTTCCGCGATATGCAGACAGTAAAGTTCTGTAAAATCGCACATTGCAATAAACATGCTCGATTACCAACTTGTTTGTATGCCGGATAAATTTGTTGTTGCGTTCAACTGTACATAATGACTTTGACTGTAATATGAATAATCAGGCGGATGTTGACATATAAGCGACCTTTCGAATATACGCATATGAGAACGAATAGATAACCCACACAATTAGAAATTCGTCACTTCTGATCTACTTCTCCCAACATCCAATGCAATAGTTCTCAATAGCCAACGCCATCAACTGCTAAGTGATATCTACATTTCCATACATGTGCTCGGTGTTTCCTAAAACTATCGTGTTTGACAATCAACACATTTTGGTCAACAGTTATGGACTTGTGGTCTTTTATATAGTGTATGTGGCCATTTAGGACTCCATTTTGGATTTTTGTGTGACATAATAAATGTACACATTGCCTTATGATCTTAGTGTGTTATTTTCCTCCTCCCCTGAATACCTTGTGTTGCAATTGTTTTGGTTGATAGGGTATCTTTCAAATAATGACCTAGCTACTTGTTATATTCGAATATGTGATATTTAAAGACATAAAAAACGAAAACCCGTTCTGGTTAGTTGCGGTTGGAATTTTATTATAACAAATGACAAATGTTCAGGAAGAAATAATAATTTGGATATTAAGTATGGTAATCAATAAAACAAATCTTGATTTATTTTAGCATGTCAATTCCCTCTTGTTTAAATGCTCTTATTATTTGCTGTTCTTAGTCTGATAGGTATGCAATTGTTTTAGGAAAAATACAATCAATGGCGTATGCAGTATGTATACAGCAACAGCGAAATGACATTCAAGATCATATTATATCGTAGATTTTTCAATTCTGAAAAAAAATCTCAATTTCTTTCGTCGGCAGAGAGAAATAACGTATTCGTCGGCGCATTAAATCAGCTTTGTTTTCTAATATCTTAAAAACATACCGGAACATATATTTAATATCTACCACCTTTATCAAAACATCCTTTAGCGTGTATTTGTGTTAGTTTAAAGAATATAAACAAATATTTATCATTTCTTCTCAGAGCATAATAATTTAAAGGAATACGTGAAAACCAAATTGTTATTACTTTTGGGAAAAGGTTTCCATAATTTATATTCGTGTAGGTTCCATTCCTTTCGTTTGTGTTTTAATTCATGTGTGTTACTAAATCTAAAACTTCAATATGTAACCACAAGACAATAAATATCTTCTTATCAAAACAAAGTTAAAAAATATCAATATTTATGATATTTATGATACGTTTAACATGGTGTCACACAACGTCTGATGTTATTTCCTTCGTGAAAAAGGTTATGTAATTTGATATGCATAAGACGGTCCACGATTTATTTAGACTGTACTTTGTACAACCGTTCGTGATCGACCAATGCCCGCTTGAAATAAGCAAATGAAAAAGAAACCAATTAATGTATACATCGTAGAGAATAGACCTTAATAACAGCAAATTTATTTTATTTTGCAACTCCGCAAAGGCGATATTAATAATGCGTAATATGCCCGTTGGTCTAAAATAAATTTTTACATTGGCATAAATATTTCATACATAAAAGTAATGAAAACGCAGTTTTGCTAAACATATTTTATTTATGCGTTTTTAATGTATTTGGTATGAAATTACACACAATACAGACTTAAATTCCATGAAACATCTTTTGAGTAAATTATTAACAAAGCAGTTAATTAAATAAAACTAGGTTCAATTCCTATTTGCATCAAGGTTTTGTATAATATATATACACCTAAAATATTGGTGTAAGCCGTTTCAAATAATATTGATAATACAACCAATTAATTAAACCATCGTCATTTATGTTCTCAAAACATTTAACTCCTTCCTTATGACATTGGCAATACAAATGGCTTATTATGTTGATGATGTAAGCCTTATTTATTATGTAGTATGCAACCACTTGCGAACACACATTGGTTTTCTAAATAATTAGAGACAAACACGTCATTGTGAGTGTTTCTTTACAAGTAGTATCCACTAATGGCATTTTAAACAACTTTAACAAGCACGATATTTGTAGCAATGACCTTTGTCGACTAAAGAAAAGTTTAAGAATCTAGTAATCCGATCCCAAAATAATAACAAATTAAACAACTGGACACAATCGAATCGATAGTATTAGTCAAGCATATTTCACAACTCTAATTGTGTCCTACATGTAATCTAGCATTTTTAAGTTTGGTATATGTTTTACTATGAAACTCTAACTAGTGTAAGGACTATAACAAAAGCTTCATGTGAATTTCACAATTTAAATAAGTTTTAGCAACTGTGAGACCCACTCATTCCATAATCATTATGAGTATCAAACCACAAATAATCCAACACCAAATACACGTGTTTTGTCTTATTGTATGTACACCAAATAGTTCTGTATTGATAAATGTATCTTGAAGTACACTAAACGGAAACACCTAATATCCGACGAAGACATGTAAAACCCAACTAACGCATAGGGAAACAATCACGTATACATTATAGGATTGCGTGACAATATAAATTTTCCCACACCAAAATAAATCAAACGACCGGGTTCGAGAATCCAAATTAATTGTTGCGGTATATATCTATGTGCTGTACATGGAAGTCAGTTTATATCAATGTGGATATGCAATGATCACTGGGAGACACACGATATTATTTTGAATTAATGATTTAATGTGTTTTATTATATGCGTATAATTTAACCAATACAAGCAACCGATTCAGCTTGTAACTTAATGCGTTTATTTACATTTAAAGGATCAGACCGTATTTTTCTCGCGTATGCCGTGATTACCGTAACATGGTATAGGGAAGTAACCAATGTTATGAGTTATAACCAATGAGCGCTTGTATATAAACTATTTTCGACTGCGTGTCAAAACTGGACTATAAGAGTTTCTACTTTTAACTTCAACATGATGCTATTACGAATGATATTGTAAGTTAACACTGAAACGTTAATAACAAAAATATGGTGTTTTGAAAACAATAGCCAAGTTTGTATTATTTTATATAATCGAGTATTCCCGATTGTTTAACTTCGTTCTTTACACTACGATGGTATGCGTGTATGCGTACTTGTATGACCAACACTAGTGGACAGGCGAGACCAATATGAGTTTGTATGACCATCAGTAGTGGACAGGCGAGACCAATATGAGTTTGGATGACCAACACTAGTGGACAGGCGAGACCAATATGAGTTTGCCACCTGTTTACGACTACAAATAAAACACTATGCATCTCTGAATTATACAAACATAACACATATGTGTTTGGCCAGTTTTTCTTGCAATAAACGTTTAACTCAAAGACTTTAAGACTTTTTACATATTGAATGAATAATATAGTTTAAAATACCTAACGGGCATGCTCAAACAGTTCAGTTTTACATTCGTTGTAATTTCTTTTCTTTCTGTAATACAATAAATGCAAAAGCGTTTAATATACACATTTTAAACTATGTGAGAATGTTTTCGTTATACGTCGTTATACAATAAAACAGCAATACAATAATGAGCATAAACAAACAATAAAACCGCATGTGTTTATATCAAAGAAACCCTAATGTTTTACTGAATAACTTGGAGATGGTTAATGGAGGAACCTAGACGCAGTACTTCTGTTACTTGCTGTTGAAGTTTTGCTTTGAACCGTTTGGCATACTGAAGTACAGTTGTTTCTCTTCTATGCGGGATATGATTTTAAAATTCATCGTTACAATGAAACCGGTGCCAACAGTATATTTATGTAATCATGTGTGTAAATCTGGACGCGATGCGCTCGTACATGTTCATTCACTCAGTAATGGTGTTAGAGTTACTAGTATATACTTCTGTTCACTCCATTATATATCAAATTACTTTTTTATGTTTTATTTTTATATTTTATAAGAATATTCATATGCCTATTAATATGCATACATAGGCATTACATAGAGTTACTAAGCATATACGTAAATAAAGTTATATCATGTTAACTAATCGTCATTGTGACATTTTATGTATAGACGATTTTATTGTTGATTTTGACTTATGTTTATCGAATAAAAATGCTTGATTACATTGAACAATTTTCTGAACGTATGTGTTGCTTAATTTTGATTAATACAAGTACTTTAAAGTATTGAAAGACACCGAACCTTCGGTAGAACATATTATTCTTTCTAAAATTAACACCACTTTTTTTAAATAATACAGACAATTAAAATGTTTTAAATGCCGGACACATAACAAGGAGGACACACAAAAAAACATTCAGAACTTCTGACATTGCTTTGTTTTGATTATTACAGGCAGTATATTTGAAAGAAATTCGAGGCATATTACAACGTGGAACATTTAGTAAGACCATGTTATTATTATAATATATATTTCGCAAATACTTCCCACGTTTTATGTCATTGTCACATACCGTCAGTTCATCAAGTGCAGGGCGATGTGATTTGCAAAAACAACGAGCGATTTCAAATTGTTCTTGTTTGTTTACAATACATATTCGTTGTGAGGGGAAATACAAATTATTAACCTTACTGTAATCTACATTAAACGACGGTCGTTATAACAATTTAACATGTTTACGGAATTCCCTGTTACATGTTAAAAATTCATAAAACACGTATTTTCAGTTTGATTAAAGATTTTACAGTAGATTGCACACATGTTTAAGTATCACGCATACTTTGCTTTTGTTATATTTCCAGCACATAACAAGTAACAATAAAAAAGCATTGGACATTTATAGAGAGACACATCGCAATCTGAGGCTTGGTATGTGGTATTATCAAATTCATTAATAAGCAACGCGAGCGTTCCCACAAGTGTCTCACAATTTACTTTCTCTGATTGAAAACAGATGGAATAGCATAAATAGATCATACAGATCATCAATTAGACGACGTGCAATTATAGAGTGCACAATGACAGAGTGCACAATGATAGAGTGCACAATAATAGGGTGCACAATGATGGAGTGCACAATTAGTGCACGCAGTGACTTCCATGTTTATGTTTGTGTCCTTCCTGTAAGCATAAATTGGGTATCAATTGTGATTGTATAAGGTGTACATGATAACGTGTTTCACATCAAATACTGTATAATCACGTTTCATGTTAAGTTTTAATAGTTACTTATTTGGTTCTACGGACATTTCAAAGCACAACCAAGCTATTGAGTTTTCATGGAACTCTGCATATATCATCGTGTTCATAAAATATGTATGTGTTATTTAATAAGTTGTTATTATTTTGTTTGAATGTCGATTTAAATAAATATATATTCAATGTATTCATATTTCATCAACAAGTACTAGGTACACATATTCGACTATTAATACGAAATTACTTGTCTGGCGGCGTCTTTTTCTGGTACAAAAAGATTGGTTGACGACATATTAATAAACAATACTCATAACTGATAATTGATACACGCTTAACATATTTATGTACGTGCATTTTGATATATAATTTAACACATTTGAATTAAATAGGTCATTTTAAGTTAATTTGTTTTAAACATAGCATTATTTCATTATATGTTTACTGAGTATGTTGTTGTTTAGCTGATGTTGTTCTTGTTGCTGTTTTATCAGGGTAAATATAACCTCGACATTCTGAGCATAGTTGCCATTTCGTTTAAAGATGGTTTGTGGGATGAGGCGTAGTGTCACTGAATGATATACGAATGTAGACGAATAGAATCATTTTATTATTTGATATTGTCCACATTACACACCCAACATTATGTTTGTCAATTCAATTGATTGTGCTCTAGTAGATACACAAAACGTATGCTAACAACGTAAGACAATAATTATTATGACAAACATATTTAGATTATACATAGTTAAGAAAGCGTGGAATAAATGTTACATCTAAATCTTTTATGTGCTTTTGTTCTCTATGTCTGAAAATAGTTTACTTCTATTTGTGTAGCTAGGACAAAAGGTATGAAGATAAGTAGCTTTTGCTGAAGCTGATTGCTATATCTACGCATTCTCATATGTCAATACAGACAATTATTTGGTCAACGTTTAAAGAAATCAGTTTTGTTTTCCTAGCAAACATGGCGGGACAAACATAACCGATATACCGCCATTTTATAATTACCCAGCTCCCAGTGTTTTGTGTTTTTTTCTATATCGATAATCATTTCAAGTAATGAATGATCTTTAAACGTTCGCTTGATAACAGCACGGACCGTTAAGCAGAAATTAATCACTAATATAACACAATGTGGCTGGCGTAAGGTATTGTCTGATGTAGTTATTCAATGCTTATGCTTCACGTGACTCTTCCGTGCTAAAATTTGCATTTACCCATCGCTGCATAATATTTATATACCACGATGTCGGCAGGCATTATATTAAAATCCTTCTTTAGTTTTTAGATTTGAGTACACCCCAACCCATTCAAAAAACGTCAGGCCTCGGACTTTTCGATAAAATTTTCTGAGGTCCGGTATTCTTCCCGAAACTGTCGGACCTCGTGTCCGACAAAAAAACTAAATACTTAACTGTGTTTCGGTTAAAAAGGAAAAGAGGAATATGCAAAGAATGTTAATGTTTATTTTAGTTCTATATATATTTTAACTTTTAAATAAAACGGATTTCACCAACAATCTTTGCTGGTGACGTAACCATCTATAACTGTGAGACTTAAAACCGACCTAACATTGCACCTTGTTTCGTGACGTAGGTGACTCAATAAGTGTTTGATTGGTTGATTTAAACTATTCTGGTTTCAATCATTGTGATAATCGTAAATCGACAGCAAGGAACCACAAGATCCTGTTGCCTGTTCCGTGTCGAGATTTGATGCAAAGTCAGCAGTAATAGAAGCTCTTTCAACGATCGCGATTACAAAGCTTTCTTCACATTTAATTACAAATGTTACCATATCATTTAAAATGTAGTTTTTATATTATTGTTTTAGGATTGTTTAACTATTGTGAACGACATAATAATTAACATACATACTAAAAAGCTATTTATAGCGTATGGTTTGACAGGAACAAGGTCCAGTAAAATCTAAAATCAAGTGAGGTCCGGTAAAATTTTAAAATGTATCGGACCTCGTGTCCTGTAATATATGTGTTTGTCTTTCGCATGGGTTGGTATACCAAGAGGGGGTAATCACTTTAAAAACATGAAGGTGTTAATCGGCGAAAAATGTCTGTATCGGAATGGACGTCGCCATCTTGTTTGTCACAATTGCCCCTCTTATACCCCGCGCTTAAAGATAGTAACGTCAGTTTTCCGAATATTCCGTACAAGACAATAATCGGTAAACGTTTATAAATATGTATTTAAAACTCCATGCTTGAGGGCGCTGGTTTTCATTAAAATCTACATTTTTCGACATTTTTATTATTAAAAATGTAGCGTACCCATCCGTTGTTTTTAATCTTGGAAATAAAATATTGACGTGAATAATGTTTTCCAATAAATAGAAACGTGAGATACATTGTTAAAGCCATTGATATGAACAGGAGTCGGCAACATGTCGAACCAGTTGTAACAAATGTTATCCAATCTTGACCTTCCAATACGTGGCAAAGGCATTTCACGCAACATGTCCACTATAAACGTTAAACGTATAAGATATACTTTTTCGTTATATTTTGATGTAACAGTCACATAGCGGTATTAAAGACTTACCTTAAAATATAGCATTAACTGTACATGCAATACATTTGAGCTCTAAGCAATACATTTGAGCTCTAAGTTTGACTTCTCTATTGACCTGTGAGCTAGGGACACCAGTTTGCTATGAGAAATGTCGTATTGGCATTGTTACCATTTATTGTAATATATTTCAAAATAAAAAAATATTTTTATAAGCACAGACGCATGTTCACATGCGCAAATACAAGCAATAATAATTTATTATGAAAAAAAAATGAAGTTTATTCCCAAACAAGGATATATACATACACGCATGCTCGCACCACCATACATGCACAAGCTGATGTAAAGTTTGAACAAAAATGTAAGATTAAATAAATTTGCTTACTTAATTTGGCTATCAATAAACTCATAATCTTATCAAAATGATGACATTAAAAATTAAACGCTTGAGGTTGTTTGCTGACTAAAGCATACTCCGCAAAAAAACTAAATTGACATCATCGGGAATAGTCGCTACGGGAATCGCTAACTCGCTATTGTTTCCTAAAGCATGGAAGTCGAAAAGGCCACGACACGTACCTCTTTAAATATTAAACCTGGAACATCAACCATGCGACAAAAGAAATCAAATTACAGAATTTTTCGAACAATGAGGTTCAATAAATATAATCAACACCTTCAGAAAAATCAAAAATCGCCATCGCCGTCGTCGTCTTGGAAACAAACTCTTAGTGATTTTTTCGATTTTTGTCAAATCTATTTTAACATCTTTCTATTGCAATAAAGAGGCAGTTATCTTTGCACTGATCGTCCCAGTTCTTTGATAAACTAGCAATGAAACGAAAGGTTTCACAGCGAGATTAAAGATACGTCACGAATACGTGTCCGTTAATTAGAACAATTATCCACACTAAAATTTCCTGTATGCACTATGACTAGTACTTATCTAAACGTATCTACTGCAAACGTACCGGTACTCATTAAAGACACATAAACCGGCGTATTAAATTATACGGTTGCAGTATACAAGGTAATGAGGAAGTCGGAAACATTAAAAGGCAATATAATGTGTGCATAACGGAAATAAACACGTGTAAAGTGATCACATAATATTTTTTTGGCGCAATAAATGCAAATAAATCAATGAAGACAAGATGTATGTAAATCATACACATATGTCTTTAGTTTGATGTTCATTAATTGACGTTTCATCCACTCAATATATCGCTTATATCAATGCTGCAATAAAAACTGTTAACCCTTCTTTAATAATATATCTCCTTTAAATAAATAAACTGCCTATCCTATTTTCTAACTATAATAACTATTAACGTGTTACGGAAATTTCGCAAACATCTATAATCCATATATAAGTAAATGATGTAGATGTGTTTGGTGTAAACATGTTGTACCATGTTTTTAATTATTTAGGAGCAAACTAAATAAACGGATCGACGTAAATTATCTTAAAAAACATCTGGATGTTCCTGCGAGATCAAACTTGTCAAAAAATATTTCTATAAATATTTAAAGTAACTATAACGCTCAAAATCAACGAAAATTTCGTTAAGTATTTAGTAAAATAAAGTTAACGCCTTAACAATCAGTGTTCCTGATAGCAATAGCCGAAATTTCAACGCTAGATGTGGTATGATTACTTAGATTTGTGTAGATACAAAATGCTCGTTTTTATTTATTTGTGGCCACAATTAATTCCGGGTGTGTAGAAATACCGAAATCCCCGTAATTACCGAAATTCCCCCGAAATCCCCAGGTTTCCCCAGATCCCCGGAAATCCCCAATAATATTTTTTATTTATCAAAATACTGCGGATATTTAGATAGAATATTGCAAAATACAATCTATTTACTGATGACAAATTGTTTTTATCCATGTTTGGTAGCGAAAAACTAAAATATATACATAATTATTGGGATTCCGAGTATGAATCCATAGTGCATGTTTTCACAAGCACGATCAGGTACAGAAATCCTCGCTGTAAAGCTCTTCAAGTGTCAAAAAATCATCTGGGTGGCTTTTTGATATTAGAAAGAAGAGGTACAGACAAAAACTTAACAACAATATTTACAGTGGTATTTTAATAAATAAAAATATTATTGGGGATTCCGGGGGATTCTGGGGATTTCGGGGGATTTCGGTAATTACGGGGATTTCGGTATTTCTACACACCCGGAATTAATTGTGGCCACAAATAAATAAAAACGAGCATTTTGTATCTACAAAAATCTAAGTAATCATACCACATCTAGCGTTGAAATTTTGGCAATTGCTATAAGGAACACTGATTGTTAAGGTGTTAAAATTATTTTACGAAATACTTAACGAAATTTTCGTTGATTTAGAGCGTTATATAGTGACTTTAAAGCCTCGGCTTTATTGATTTTTTGTTCAAAGAAGTATTTAATCCGTTGGGAAAAAAGTGTGCACACACTATGAGTTTGATAATGATACCTCTAACATTATTTGGGTAAAAGTGTAGACAATTTTAATTAGGCCTTTTTTATGCGAGGGCCACAATTCAGAAGTGCTTTATGCGTCTAGATGGTTATCAAACTTGGCTGTTATCGTTCCAGTTAAAGAACTTAACTAAATTTACGTATCTTACGTCCGTCCCATATTACAATATTTATAAAATATACGCGATAAAATTCATACACAAAGATTTTACTGGGAAACCCAACCAGATCGTCCGCAATAAATCGTCAAAAAAACATTGACTAAGTTTCATTGGAACAACGAAGTAACATTCAAAAGCTGCTTTTTTATTGTAAACATATAAATGACATCCTCCCTGAGTATCTTTTGATCTTTTACCTACATCAGTCTACGAAACTGTAACATAAAATTTACTTAATGTTGTCTCACCTCGGCGTTTTGAAATAAAGAATTAATTAATTTATTAATTTTCATAATGTATCAGCTGAAACATGAAATAATCAAGATCAAATGAAGTGATCTGAAAGGGAGCTTTTCACCGATATTGGTATGTATTGAAGTTTGACATTAAAGCCTTTGTATTGATAAATGTTAATATTAAAACAAAATAGCTCAAATAAAAACAAGCAGGAAATTAAAGAAAAAGGAATTGTTAACTGACCCTTTGTGGAAGAGTCGAACACTTAAACCAATCGGTCATCCTTGCTCAATCGATGATATCTGTTTTTATGCTTGATATAAGCAATCCTCAAGGTTTCACATAATATAACGATATCAATCGAAATCACCCAATTATTCAATCGTTTCGCGTTTGTAACGCTTTATAATTTTCAGGTTTTTCAATCGCCAAAAAAATTGTATATTAAAGGATATTTTAAAGCATGGCTAATGTTCAGAATACCAGTTTTCTCACAAATATCATAACTGCAACAAACAATTACGAATCTAAAAAATAAATGTTGTCCATTTATCTAAAGTGAAAAGGTCCTTAAAAGCACATCTGTTTAAAAGTCACATAATTGACTCGTCTTATTGTAGTTGTGGTTTCCACAGACACTAGAGATGCAGATCATTATTTCTGTAACTGTCCCGACTTACCTCGAAGAGCGTTTACATATGTTCAGAACCCTCCGTACTTTCACCAAAAAATGCTATTCCTGCTCGGTAAACAACCCGTAATTATGAATATAACGAGAAGCTTTACAAGGAAGCCCAGCTGTTTCTATACGCACAACACGATTTAGTTACGGAACAATATGCCCTTAGAGCACCCTCCTGTGTATTATCACTGTTGCATCTAATTATTATTGTCGGAATACAAAACTGATGTCGGATGGGTCAGCAGATGATTAAACAAAAAAATATGTGTATTTTGCACTCGTGTTTTGTTTTTCTTTTTTGTTTCTTTTCTTTTCCTTTGGTATGTTTTTATGTTTATTTTAATGCTTATGAACGGTATCCGCATTGTATCCATACTATCTTAAGTTGCAGATTTCTGTCTTTGACACCTTGTAAATCTTAATATTATCTTTGTATACTGGGGGGTCCTGTGATGATGTTGGCATAACTTTAGATTCACCCGTGTATATACATGTACATAATTGTCTGCAGTAGGTAACTGTAGCATAACTAAGTATAATTATACAAAACAATATGTTATAACCAAACTTATCATCGTCGTCGTCGTTAACAGCATCAAGTTTAATTCAAGTCAATTTTATATTGTAAACAAAGGCCGTATACAACTTAATTCTTTATATCTAATTATGAGTTCATAACAGAGTTTATAAATATATATACGAGATTTGTTAAAATGGCAATCTACATGATGAAGTAATTTATATTTTTAGATCTTAACATAGCTGTGGTTAGAGCATATCCACACACACGCACACACATGCATAAACAATAAAAACATATAAAAAAGAAGCGTTATTAATATATCGAAAGTATTTTATTTATGTAATTATATATTTCAGAAGATGATATACATATATAGATAACTTAAAAAAATAGCTTCATCATTATAGATCATTAAGACATAAAAAATCTAGCTTTAAATCGCCTGAAGATTACTAGTTATAATTTAATCGTATTTTAGTATAGTTGGTACAACTGAAGAAAACATAGTATTCGCAATACAGATATCGGACTTCGTTTGTAGAAATATTATTGCATAAATTATTATGTTCTCTTTGTGTACATAATTGCGTTTCCCCAATGCAATTTTAGTTTTGTGGTTTGAGTCTCGGAATTTCGAAAGCGCCATTTTATATTTTAGTGTTAAATAAATTGGTAAGTACTGTTCTGTGATGTGTAGGCTTTTGTAATATGTATAATGATGACATCGACTCGAGTTTGAAACGTCGTCGTGCCATTTCTGCGGACGGCAATTAATGAAGCGGTGCTTAAAAGATGATAACAATATGTTTTATCACCCACATCTTGACTTATCAAAACATAACCAAATCTGTATGTGAACAATAAATTTATTATTTTCGATGGCCAGCAGATTCGCCCAGTGTCATCTGTGGTTTAAACAGTGAATAACAATTTGTCGGATAACGATGCGCGGGCATTTCTAAAAGGTTTGACCAAAAACCGGTACAATTAGTAAAATAATTTACACACAATGGATGTGTACCACATTCCACCACACAATACAATTGATTGTGTTTTCATTAGAATAAGGAATTTAAAAAAAGTGGTGTAAACAGTTACGGTTGCCTGTGCATTAATTTCCCCATATTTGAGATTTATAACAAAGCATATCTTTAATCATGAAATCAAAGATTTTGAACATTTCAAGAGGCTATAAAAAGCGAAATTGTTTTTAACGTTACTTATAAAGAATATAGCCTTTTCTGCTTGGGCAGCCAGCTTGTTAATTGCCAATTTCTATGATAATGAATGGGTACACATTAGACCCATAAACTGGTGTTGTTTTTACTTATTTGCCCTGAAAATACCAACGTTCGGTTCCCTTCGTACACCACCATAACGAAAAACAATAATACTGGTTTTATTGAGATTTGCCTTCATCTCTGTGTTTTGACAAACTATTTCACTTAAAATAATTTGTTTTGTAATTCTTGTTTTTTTCCCGCGCAATTTGAAATTTCGTCAGCGAACATTAAACATATAATTTAAGGAATTTGATTGGTGAAAAAATACCCGAACCACAGTTTTCACGCAGAAAAGTATATAAATCGTCAATAAAGAGGACAAATATTGTCGAAATTGTTTTGTCTCCTTGTCTGGTGCGATGTTACAAGAGAACAAATTTGTAACAGCGTGCTCAACTGATTGTGTGTTCTAATCATTTGAGCATGAAG
Source organism: Dreissena polymorpha (assembly GCF_020536995.1). NCBI lineage: Eukaryota > Metazoa > Mollusca > Bivalvia > Myida > Dreissenidae > Dreissena > Dreissena polymorpha. The sequence goes on from NC_068355.1 coordinate 150,192,112, forward strand.
ATTTCATTTGCACTTTAAAGGGGCGGTCAAACAGATTGACGAAAAAAGAAAATTTCTAAAATACCGTACTTTTTTTACAATTACTAGTTTATATTGATTAAAAATCATAGCTGGTATATTACTTTACTTGAAAAAAAGTTATTAACGCATGATTTGTAGTTTACATACATAGCTTTAGGAAAATTCAAAAATTCATAAATTTACCAAGTAAGCCTTTCCTTTCAAGACATTTAAACAGTTTAAAATTGTTGTTGATGGAACCAAATTCTTTCTTAACATCAACATATAAACAATAGAACATGCTTTGCTTTTTTATAGATACATGTATTTTTGTATCATAGCTTGGAGGGAAAATGCTGACAACTGTCGAGTACACACGTCTAAAGCCAGCGTGTTATTGTTCTCGGCCCAAGAGTATACACGTATATTAATTACCTCCGAAAATACTTTGTATATCGTATACAGAACAGAAATGCCCCTGAAATTATAAGGGTCATTAGTTGGGCCCGATTTAAAAATAGGGCATATGCTGGTTATCACCGATTCTTGAAAATTACTTAAATCGACAATGGTGTTAAAGAGTATACATAAATACGAGGTTATTTCGATTGAGGTTTTCTTATAAAATTCCGCGTGAATATCATCAATACCACAACATTAAATTTTGTCGTATGTCACTTTGAAAAATGACCGTTTAACACCATCAGTTTAACTTACCATTCATCGTTAAAAGGTTCGGATGATGATACATAAATAAATTATTTATAATCAGAATTGTCAATTTCCAAAACATATGTATCAGCATCCTCATTATAAGTATAAGCATCAGCAGCACAAGCAGCATCAGCAACAGCAGCATCATAGCCATCATCATCGTTATCATCAGCAGCGGCACCCTCCTCCTCATCATCATATTCTTCCTCCCCCATCGATTTCCTCCTCCTCCTTCTCCTCCTCCTCATCATCATCATCATTATCATCATCATTAAATCACTAATAATTATGCACCAGCCAATCCTTTCGATTTTGTAAATTAAAATATCATGATATGACTAATGCACAACTGGGATGCCGCAATCAATACTTAGTAAATATTGCTAAATACTAGTATGCTCCAAATATGTCTATATTGATTTTCCAAAATACACCTCAATTCTTGAATTGCCATGAACGTTGATATAACTTTAACCGCTTGAAGTGCTGTTTTCACCGAGGACATTGGATAACCAATATAAGAAAACTTTGACATGAGTCAGGTCAAAATTCACGATATGCAAAATTGTCATATTTATGATAAGGCCAACAATGGAGTGATATTGCTATGTAATGTTTGCTTAAAAAAAAAAAACATCTTTGCGTTGAAGCTGGTTTATCATTTTAAATCGATGCATGACTTGTAACATGTATTTAATACATTTTTTTTCTTGATTGTAAACACAAGTTTTGCAACGTTATTTAAGTAGTGCGTTTTGAACAAGATGAATTGCAGACATTTTCACCCTAAAACAGTTTGCCATGTTTTAATTTAAAACCTTCGTATTATTGTTATAAATTTGCCACGAAACTGTCAAAATTTCAGTCGTTTTACATAATTAAAATTCAAAAAAGAAAGATATAACAATTCGAAAACAAAGTGGCGGCCCTGACCTTTTCAATTCGGAGGGTAGCATTTCGACGAGACGCGTTGCATACGCTTCATTTATTACCCGATATCGATGATTTGCCGTCTTATTGTCAATAAAAGAACATATATTTTTAACATTTTATGGTTCTGGTGGCATATTAAAATCGCACCGTCCGTAAGTTACTTAGGTAGTCTTTCCGTCCGGATTAGTTTCCGCTCAATGAGTCAAGCAATTGTCATCAGATTTTCACTATACTTCATAAACATGTGTAAGGCAATAATGTCAAGGTCAAGTTCGATAATCGGCCAAATTGACCCAGACATTTTTGAGTTACGGCCCTTGAATCATCGTAAAATTGTTCTTTTTTCTCGTTTCCATTCTATAACTCGAGCAATTTTCATCAGATCATCACCGATCTTCGAGAAAATAAGTAAGGCAATAACATATACATGTAGGCCAAGTTCGATAATCAGCCAAATTTACCAAGACACTCCTGAGTTACGGTCCTTTAATCATCGAAAAATTTAGTTTTTTTCTCGTTTCCACTCAATAACTCGAGCAATTGTCATCGGATCTTCACCAAACTTCATACAAATGTGTAAGGCAATACAATCTAGGTTAAATTCGATAATCCGCCAAATTTACCCAGGCACTTCTGAGTTACGGCCCTTGAATCTTCAAAATATTGCGTTTTTGTTTAATTACTCAAGTAATTGTCATCGGATCGTCACCAAACTTCATGAAAATATGTTTGACAATAATATCTTCGTCAAGTAACATAATCAGCCAAATTGACACAACATCCGCGTTTAGGTTTCGAAATCTGCGTTAATGTTTCGAAAAAGCGTTTTTCGGGGGCATATGTCTTCCGATGGCGACTGCTCTTGTTTGTCTTAATCATCAGACTTATTGTACTTGTATGAATATGACGCATACAATATTTATTAAAGAGATGTACATAACTTTATATTGTAATATGACCATATTGCAAACAGTTCCAATTACGAAAACACATTAATTCAATGAGCTCTGTTTGCGTACCTGGGATTTGCCAAGAAAAGTAAAATGTCTACTCCTAACTGTGTTAGACAAAGTCTATACATTTAAATGAAAAAATAGTATCACAGACTCGTGTATTAATCGGAAATGAGTACGAAGGATGCAGTCGAAGATGTTAGATTGCTAAATTGGCTCATGAAATAGTTAAATATATGCAGTTTATTTACTGAATTGTTTGTTTGTTTTGTTTAATTAAAGTTGTATGCAAGTATGTCAAATGACTTGCTTGCCGTACTTACACATGTATATATTTTCATACTGGGATTATCCAAAGTTAAATAGAAGGATTAACAAGTGATGTACAAGAAATAAACGTCTGAAAATTTGTGGATGAGTATCATGAAGATTATTAAAAGCGTAATACAAATCCGATCCAGAAATATTATTTAATTACTGTTTGTATTGTTGTATAAATGTATTGTTGATTCTTTCAAGCGAACTCGCAACATAGTATATCATCAGAAAAAGCACATTTTGCATTCATGTACCCATATTATTGAACGATTATATAAAAATATTAAAATTGTTGTTTTAATAATCTTAACCAAGAAATCCCATACTGAAAAGTGAAATTACCATTAGTTATTGTTAACTTGTTCAACAAATTAAGTTCTGGTCTCTCTAAGCTGTTACTACTAACACAGGTTTGGTAAAGTGGCTTAATTTGCAGAGCTATTAAATCTACATGCTCTCATTACACTTGCAGATTTATCAGTAACTGTAGTAGCAGTCAAAGTAGTTATACAGCATATTTGAAGTATCAAAAAACAAAATTTTCACTGTTTAAATGATAACCTTGCATACGTATTCGAGTGCTTTCCGGTAGAAAACAAGTCCAAAATGAGTCCATCGTGTCTGGTTTGCGTCAAAGATAAACACTCGTGTAAAGTTGACGTTTATTATTATTCATTTAATATTTATACAGCTACAGTTTTTGGAAGAATATTGCGATCCAGACGATACATGTAGGCAATTATGAGACAATCGTGTGACAATCGATACAACTATTTGCCTTTTTACAGGTCAACGCCTTCAAAGTAACAATCTAAATATCATCGACAATTGTTAATCATTACTTCCGCTCAGTGTTTTTATTTTAGTTCCGCCTTTAAACCGCAAGGGATTAAAATGAAAACCCTTATATGTTTGTCTCCCATTTACAGACTGCAAGTCTCAGCGTTCACTAAAACCTAACAACTTGCAACACAAATATTCTTTTGATTTGATTTGATTAAATATAAAATAATTTATTCCGTCATAGATTCTTCGATTGATGTGACACGAATTTACATGGATTTAAACGAATAATAACATTCATGAAATACTTACCATATGTTATATTTATTAAAATAAAATTAATAGGCATTATTGTTTTGCAACCCGTAAAAATCACATTTTGTTTCGTTGTATTGAATTACTTTCTGATAGATCACCTTGATTTCTAAATGTATATAATTCTCAAGGATTATTTCACTATTCCTGTTAAGCGAATGAATGCATTTCCATATCAAACATCAACCAATACATGCAGTTGTTTTTACATCGTTTTAAAAAAACATACGAATACAACAAAATATTTATATATCTTTAAGATAGGTTAAGATTGTGTAAATCGCTTTGAATTATTATTGAAACACCTTATTATTATGTGCAAAATAAGACTTTTCATCATGATTAGATTGACCAAAAGAAATAAAATCTATTTGTTCTTATAGCTTTAGTTGCAATCGACTGTTGGTAAATGCGATTATAGACTCCTTATTTGATCTTAATAAGAACATATACCATTCTTGTTATTTGGAACATATATGCTTTCTAAAATGTACATTTTTGTACTCTTTTATTATAAAATTAAATTGCATTGATGGATAGTATGATCAAATGTATAATGTGCCTACATTTATATTTTGTTGAAGCGAAAACAAATCTAAGAATCACATGGGCAAAACCCATTTTGAATTGTGTCTGGCGATTTTTTTCCATTAAAGGTAGTGTCAAGCTGGTGTCTATAGGCGTATGTTTCTGCGTTTGTCACATTTAATTTCGCAGATGTAAAATTATACGATATTGCTCTCTTTTCCCTAATCTGTTGTGGGAGAAATATGTTGCATAACACGCATATCGTCAGCTTTCAACTTGTTAATACAATCACAGTCCTTATTCTTGTTCAGAAAACTAGAATAGTTCGTTAAACGTATTAGTTACATTGCTTGTTACTGAGCCCTGAACGGTGCGATACAGGGTTCATCCAGCACGGTGATATACAGGGTTCATCCAGTACGATGTGAAACAAGGTTCATCCAATACGATGTGATACAGAGTGCATCCAGTACGATGTGATACAGGGTTCATCCAGTACGGTGAGATACAGGGTTCATCCAGTACGATGTGATTCAAGGTGCATCCAATACGGTGTGATAAAGGGTTCATCCAGTACGGTGTGATACAGGGTTCATCCAGTACGGTGTGAAACAGGGCTCGTTCAAATAAATATTGAGCGAGGGCATAGATCTAGCAAATTATAAATGTACTACCCTGTTTCACAACGTGCTTGTTCATAAAGAAGCCGTCTTCTTCCGATATTGTATCGCACTGTACGTGGTCAGTGGTCAGTTAAACGAAGCAGCCGTGAAAAGAATGTGTATCTTTTAACTTTTTTTAGTTTAATTATTTCAATACTGTTTGCACAAATCGAAAATTAGGACAATCAATCAAAATAAATTATTTATTGTTCTTGGTATTTGTATTACACCCAAACGCCATGACAACAAGACTTGATAAGAAAAATGGTATACAAAATATTAATCGATATATAAACATATTTGTTGTAATGAACGCCAAACAAGTGAAATGAAAAATACCAACGAGATCATTTGTCGAAGAAAAACGCACTTAATATTGTCCACTTAGGAAAATTCTATAAACATTCTTAAGAAATAAATAGATCTTAACATCCGCTTAAAAATGATAGCGATCAAATTGCTTTCCAAAACATAACCATGCATTTAACTCAACACAAAACTTAAAATCGAATGTAACTGGTGTCGTCGCCTCAAAACTTTCAATGCAGTTAAAGACATTCGTATTTTAAGTATTATAGTGTGTTTTGTTTTCATTCATGTGAAAGAGTGCGATCTCAATGGATGTTATATAAACTTCCAATAAATCGTAATGCATCGTGCAGAAACACACCCGATGCAGAAGTACGTAACATATATTTAACTTGATTGCAGAGCCAGTGAATTTGCAAAAGTTACATCCGTGTAGCTGTGTAATGTTTTATGAAAGACGTACATGTATTGTGTTACTACACGCGATACGATGTAAGGAAACGGAAAATGCAAATAATCGTTTCTAAGAAGATGTGTGTTAAACAAGAGAAAATGCAATATTGTAATTTCTGTCTGTAAACGAGCCGATGTCCCTTTTGTGTCCATACATTCATTAATTTCTCGTGTGAATTGCAATATGACAGTGAGCTTGCAATATGACAGTGAGCTCGTGTGAATTGCAATATGACAGTGAGCTTGCAATATGACAGTGAGCTCGTGTGAATTGCAATATGACAGTGAGCTTGTTTAATTATGTTGTCTTACCGATACCAAAGGTACTTTCTGCATATAATTTAAGACGCCATTTGCACGTAAAGAAGAGCGCGCATCATCGTATTTGTTGCCAATATTACTATGTTGTGTTTGACTGAAAACATACCTTGGTAATGTACTCAAGGCCTATCAGATCTTTTTGTCTTTCTTGTCAATCGTGGACAATGTATGAACTGTTCAATCATTTCGATTGGCATTATAATCTGCGCTATATTGTGCGTCATGATATGTCGATTAAAAATGAAAGTAAAATAATTAGTTTCAATGGTTAATACATACATTTTTAGAGCAATAAAACAATTATCAGTAGCAGCTTGTTTTTATAATTTACACAAACAATCATTTTAGATCAATTGTTTTCCTGTGTATATAAACTTCATCAATCATACATTAATGGGTGATTGAAAAAAGTATATGTATGCAAAAGTTATGTTCTTTATTGTGTCTTCTAATCATGCTGGGCTTCGGTGATGCTTGTTTATAAGATGTTCGGCTAGACAAAGTATAGGCAATAAGCGTTATGGGAAAGCTTTCGGAAAATCTTATTCCAAATTGAATTGGTCGATCAACTTCTTGAAGAGCCTTATTCTTTAGATTCAAACGTCGAACCGATTAAATCCTCTGTTATTTTATAAATGTTAAGATTTGTTGTTTAAAGTAAACGCTCACAAATTGATGTTAATGAGTGGCGGACAAAGCATAATTATCTCAAATTTAAACCTGGAAAATGTGAAGTTTTTTGGTGCTTTGGAACACGATGGTCACATTACCGAAGATTCATTTACATATACTGACATTAATACAAAATAATATTATATATTTAGGACAAAGACCAAATAGGAAAAAGCTCCAAGAAATTTGTAATGTGAAGGCAAAACAGATTTTCAACATAGTGTTTTTAAACATATATCTAAATATTGCGATATCAGTTTTATCTTACGATATTCAATGATGGCCAACTGATGTTCAACGTGACTCTCGGGTCTCAAAAATAATCGATCGCATGTAAAAATACATATCAGATTCTTCGAACATTCCGGGAAAACTGTTGTAATGATTTTATTATAATTATCTTAATATGATTCACTTCAAACTGTAGTACAAATATTGTGAAGAAATTAAAAAAACATCATTTGCAGAAGACATTAAATTTTACATAAAACCTAAATGTCTAAATTTCCTAAAAGATTCAGTTTTAATAAAACTTAATAAAACATTTCCTAAGGATCCTCTTAGCTTTAAGTTAGATTATTATAAATCTTAAATAGATTTGTCACATAACATTTTAAGAATTAAACAAAACATAACATAATAAAGGATATTATATGGAGTAAAATAGAAGTGTAGGTTCACCAATTGGCGAATTGATTGTTTAATGTTTTTAACCAATGAATATTTCAAGAATAAAACATATAACATAATAACGGGGGAATAAGGGCAGTAAAAATGACGTGTATGTTCAACATTGTGAACTGATTGTTTAATGTTTTCTATCAAGAAAGTCAAAATTAATATTATATTTAGTTTGAAGATTCCACTATTCAGAGATTGATGTTAATGTTTATATGAATCATAGCATTGTTCAGCAATTTATTCATCGCAATTTGGAAAGTTACACATATTTTCTCTTGTGCTTGAGTTTCTTTTTATGTCTTTTTTATTTAGTTTTCTATATGAACATTTTAATAAGTGATGCATTTGAATAAGACATCGAATATTCTAGCCTTGTGTAAATAGGATTTGACATGAACACGTGTGTGTTTCCTTAAGATTGTTCTGAAATCATTGTTATATAAGTACTCAAAATTCCAGCTACTAACCATATGAAATGTACATATGGGTTTCTCTGCCTGTTATTGCTGCTTAGTTTACATTTAGAAAATTCGAATAATTAACAGTATTTCAAACATTAAAATTATATGTGTCTTGGCCTTCTTGCTTTATTGTAGAAGGAATCTGTATATTCATCATGTTCAATATAGTGCGCTGATTAATCTTAGCGTAATACTGAACGCGTAAAGAGGACAACTTTACACACCAGTTGCCTTAGCTACGAATTTTTAGACGTTTGGTTAAGTGGTTCACAATGTACAGCTATTATTTACTGTGTGCACTTCTTAGCAAGGCCATTTCATTTGCCGATATACCGAACTATCAAATTATTGTAAAATAAGATCTTAAGATGACATTTTATACTGAAACGATGTTTTTGATTTATATGTTTTACATAATAGGGATCAACCATTGAGACAGACAGCGTCATAGTGTCATCGACTTCAACTTCTGCAAGGCTAATTTTGTCCTTGTATTCAAGTCTAATTTCCGAGAGAAAATCCAGCTTAATGTGGACTTAACATCGTTTCTGATTTGCATAAAAGACCAACATTTTGTAAATATGACGTTGATTATTATTTATTTGATCTCAATGCAGCTGTGGTTTATTGGGACCATAGCGTAATAGACGATAAATATTCAAAAACTATTGATAATCGATTATATAGTTGACTCTTTTTATTCGAGACCGATGCTTTCGAGACATCAATGTATTGAACATACATGTATCCAAGTAATTATTGCGCTTTACGTATTCTTTAAATATTGAATTTTAAAATAACAAGTGATGCAGAGAAAAACCTTTCATTTTGCGAACAAAGAATGTATGCTATTTTAGAAACAGAAGGACAATGGTCAAGATAATTATATTGTGTCATACACTTACACTGAATTAATTAAATTTGCATAAAGAAAATATAACCTAACATGCTATTTATAAATAAAAATACCGGTACAACGGAAAATAGAAGTACCAAAATGGCCGCGCCTCTAATAAGACTCATACGCATTTAAAACATGCAATGTCCGCGATATGCAGACAGTCAAGTGCTGTAAAATCGCACATCGCCATAAACACGCTCGATAAGTAATTGTACTTGTTTGAATGCCGGATAAATTTGTTGTTGCGTTCAACTGTACATAATGACTCTGACTGTAATCTGAATAATCAGGCGGATGTTGACATATAAGCACTTGCAAATGTCAGCGACCTTCCGAATATACGCATATAAGAACAAATAGATAACCCACACAATTAGAAATTCGTCACTTCTGATCTACTTCTCCCAACATCCAATGCAATATAATTCAAAAGCAAACGCCATCAACTACTAAGTGATATCAACATTTCCATACTCGCTGTTTCCCAAACCTATCGCGTTTGACATACCAATCAACACATTTGGGCAAACAGTTATGGACTTGTGGTCTTTTGTTTGTGGTCATTTTGGACTCCATTTTCGATTTGTGTGTGACATAATAAATATTAACATTTTCTGATGATCTTAGTGTGTTATTTTCCTCCACCCCTGAATATTGCAATTGTTTGTGGTCGATAGGGTATTTTTTAAATAATCACCTAGGTACTTGTTGAATTCGAATATGTGATATTTAAAGACATAAAAATGTAAACCCCTTTTGGTTAGTTGCGGTTGGAATCTTATCATAACGAATGACAAATGTTAAGGAAGAAATAAAAATTTTGATATTATGTATAGTAATCAATAACAAATCGTGATATAATTTAGCATGTCAAGTCTGTCTTTTCTAAATGCACTCACGGTCTGCTTTACTTTGTCGTATACGTTTGCATTTGCATAAGGACAAAAATTCAATCAATTGCGTACACAGTGTCTAGAGAGCAAATCGGCAGAGAGAAATAATTTATATGTCGACAGATTTAGAAATCCGCTTTGTTTTCATAATAAATTATAAACATACCGGAACATAAATTACCGATCTACCTCCATTATCAAAATACCATTAACGTTCATTTGTGTACGTTTTAAGAATACAAACAATTATTTCTCATTTCTTCTCAGAGAATAATAATTTACAGGAATCTGTGAACACCAACACTGTATTACTTTTGAATTTTGTTTCGATAATTTATATTTTTGTAGGTTTCATTTATAGTATGATTGTTTACGTGCATGCATGTTCCTAAACCTTAAACGTCATTATGTAAGCGCAATACAAAATCCTCCCATGAAAAATGCTTTCACTGAACGTCTGATTTCATGTCCTTCGTGAAAATGATTAATTAATTATATATTCATAAGACAATCAACGATTTATTAAAACTATGTACTTTCTACAACAGTTCGTGATCGACCAATGCCTGCTTGAAATAAGCAAATGAAAGAGAAATCAATTGAAGAATGCATCGAAGAGAATAGACCTTAATAATTGACAATTTTATTTTATTTTGCATCACTGCAAAGGCAATATAAATAACGCGTTGTTTGCCCGTGAACGTAAAAGAAGTATGATATAATCCTACCCTGCAAGGGCATAATCTATATTAATATATTTATTTATTTATTTATTGTATGGCTATAAAGTTTAATAACTTTTGATTACCATGCAAGAAATTGCAATTTTAGAATATTTGAATGCATTTAATATCTTGTTTTAACATTTGAATAAATATTTTATACATAAAGGTCTTGAAAACTTAGGCAGTGCAATACATATTTTCATTTGTGTTTGGTATGAATTTACACACAATTCAGGCTTAAATTACATATATCATCTTATACGTAAACTTGTCAAAACGCAGTGCATTTAATGAAATCAAGTTAAAATTGTATTTGCATCAAGGTTTTGTATAATAAATAGACTCCTAAAGTATTGGTGTGAGCCGTTTAATATGTTCATTATACAACCAATAAAGTAAACCATCGTCAATTATGTTGATAAAACATTTTATCCCTCCCCAATGACATTGGTAATACAAATGGCTAGTGTTCTAGATAATGTTAGCATTATACATTATAAAGTATGAAACCACTTGCGAACACACTTTGGTTTACTAAATATTAGAGACAAACACGTCATTGTGAGTTTTTATATACAAGCAGTATCCAATGATGGCATTGAAATGACTTTAACAAGCACGATATTTGTAGCAATGACCTTTTGTCCACTAAAGGATAGGTTAATAATCGAGTAAACCGATCCAAAGATAATAACAACTTAAACAACTGGACAAAATCGAATTGATGGTATTAGTCAACAGGATGACGAAACGTTGACTCATCCCAATATATGCCCATTTACAGCGAACAATGCAAGCATGAAAAATACAGTGCATTTTTCACAACTCTTAATGTGTCCTAATATAGCATTTTTAAGTTTGCTGAATGTTTTACTATGAAACTCAATCTGGTGTAAGTACTTGACCATAAGATTCATTTATTTTACATATTAAAAATATTTGTTGGCATATGTGAAAGAGTTTGACTGTTTCTTACAAATACATGTATTCCGCCGTGTTGTATGTACACACAATATAAAGTTCACTAAAAGGAAACACCTTATGTGAGACCAAGACATTTACAACCCAACTTACGCATTGAGATACAACCACGTATATAGTATAGCATCACGGGACAATATATCTTTTCGCAAATCAAAATATATCAAAATTGGTTTAAGGATCATATTTGCGTAAATGTCACCACATCCGGGTTCGAGAATCCATACGCATTGTTGCGGTATTTATCTATGTGTTGAATCTGGAAGCCAGTTTATATCAATGTCTGGATATGTACTGATCACTGGTAGACACGCGATATTATTTTGAATTAATGATTTAATGTGTTTTATTGTATGCTTATGCCTCAACCCATACAAGCAACCGATTCAGCTTGTAACCTAATGCGATTATATACATGTAAAGGATCAGACCTTATTTTTCTTGCGTATGACGTGGTTACCGTTACATGGTATGGGTAAGTAACCTATGTTATGAGTTATAACCTTGAGGACTTGTATACAAACTATTTTCGAATGCGTGTCAAAACTGGTCTATAATAGTTTAATAATAATACATTTAACGTAAACAAAAAACATGATACAATTACGAATGAAATTGTAAGTTAACACTGAAACATTAATAACAAAAAGGACGTTTTGAAAACAATAGTCAAGTGTGTATAATGAGTTGCACTCTTGTATTCCAGAGTGTTTAAATGCGTTGTTGACAATAGAATGGTATGCGTACGTTTATGACAAACACTAGTGGACAGGCGAGAGTAATATGAGTTTGCCAGCTGCTTACGAATACATATAAACACTCGTCATCTCTGTATTATACAAAAATATATTTCATACGCCAAGAACACACATATGGGTTTGTTGGTTTTACTTGCTATAAACGTTTAGCTCAAAGAAGTTAAGACTTTTTTTACATATTGAATGAATAATATAGTGTAAAATACATTACGTAACGGGCATGCTCAAATTGTTCAGTTTGACATTAGTTGTAATTTCTTTTCTTTCTGTAATAAATGAAATGCAAAAGCGTTTAATGTGCCTATTTTTAACTATGTGAGAATATTTTTTGAGTCGTTATAAAATAAAATAGCAATAAACTAAGGAGCATATACAAACAATAAAACCGCATGTGTTCATATTAAAGAACCCCTATTAATGTTTTATTGAACAACTTGGAGATGGGTAATGGAGGAACTTCGACGCAGTATTTATGTTACTTGCAGTTAGAGTTTTGCTTTGAACCGATCGGCTTTATGAAGTACAGCCGTTTTTCTTCTATGCGGGATATGATTAAAAAATATTCGTTTAAATAAAATCTCCACGGGATTGTTTTTCGGATATTTCTAGAGCAAAAATAAACCATGATGTCTCGAAAGAAAAGGTATGCTTACAGAATACATATTTGCAATCAGAGATAACCACCGGTGCCTGCAGTATATTTAGTTTATCTTGTAAATGTGTTATCTGAACGCGATGCGCTTGTACATGTTCACTCCCTCTGTAACAATGCTACTACTTTGTACTTCTGTTAACACCATTTATATCAATACTTTTGTTTTTATTTCATTAATATTTATATTTCAAGAGAAACAGAGAATATTAGGTGAGTTTTGGATATAAAGATCAAGTTTATCATGCGAGGCTTAGAACCGATGTAGCGCGAGGCTTGCCAAGCGCTAACATGGTTCGTGCCGAGCATGATAAACTTGATCTTTATCCGACACTCACATAATATTCTATTTATCCTATTGTTTTGTGGTCTTTTATCGTTCAAAAAGAGTAAAAAATACTTTACAATTCAAAGAAACAGCGCTGGTTTTCCAAGTTGACTCCGAAGTGTTTGTTTACTTCAACGTCATCATTTGCTATGACGTCACATTGAAACATATAGTGTTCTTAAGATAGAGATCGGAAAACCATGGTCTAAAAATAGCGATAGTATAAAGCTCATGTTTATACGATCGTTGTTATACTATCGATTTTCATCCGGTAATAGGATAAAATACATGTGTTAATTAATATGCATACACATTCATAAGATTCTGTTACTAAGCATATACGTTAATGAAGTAATTACATATTAACTAATCGTCATTGTGGTATTTAATGATTAGATGCCGATTATGTTATCTTAAACCTATATGTTTCGCATATATAGAGAAAAATTATTGAGTGTCGGATAGAGATCAAGTTTATCATGCGAGGCTGAGAAACATGTAGTGCGAGGCTTGCCGAGCGCTACAAAGTTTCAAGCCGAGCATGATAAACTTGATCTCTGTCCGACACTCACATAATATTCTATTTATCCTATTATTTTGTGGTCGTTTATCGTTCAAAAAGAGTTTTAAAAAAACGTTGACATTCAAAGAATCAGCGCTGGTTTTCCAAGTTGACTCCGAAGTGTTTGTTTACTTCAACGTCATCATTTGCTATGACGTCACATTGAACAGATAGTGTTCTTAAGATAGAGATCGGAAAACCATGGTCTAAAAATAGCGATAGTATAAAGCTCATGTTTATACGATCGTTGTTATACTATCGAATTTCATCTGGTAATAGGATAAAAAGGTTTTGATTACATTGCAACCTTTTGATGATGTTATGTGTTGCTGTATTTTGATTAATAAGAGTACTTTAAATTATTTTTAAGACACATTACCATGGGTACAAACTTTATTTTCTAGAATTATCACATGCTTTGTTTAATATAATACAGACCATTAAACTGTGTTTAATGTGGGACACATTTCAAGGAGGACACAATTAAAAACACATTCGAAACTTCGTACTTTGCTTTGTTTTGATTATTAATTTGAATGAAATTCGAAGCATATTACAACAGACTTAATGTATAAAACAAAAAAAAACATGCTATTAATATGTTATATATTTTGCAAATAGTTCCCACGTTTTATGTCATTGCAAGTACCATCAATTCACCAATGTGCAGGTCGATGTGATTTGCAAAAACAAAAGGGCGATTTGAAATTGTTCTTGATTGTTTACAATACATATTGGTTATGAAGGGAAATACAAATAATGAAGCTTGCTGTATTCTACGAAATCCGACGGTCGTTATCATAATTAAACATGTTTGCGGCATTCCTTATTACATGTTAAAAAAACTAGTTTTATGAAAGTCATAAAACAAGTATTTGTCTGTGAATATATATGTGCTTTTCAATGTGAATACATATTTGCTTAGAGTAGATTGCACTCCTGTTTAATTCTTACGCATACTTTTCTTTTGTTATAAATCTAACAAATACAAGTTACAATGCAAAAATAAATGGACATTTAAAGAGGGACAAAACGCAATCTTAGGCTTGGTATGTGGTATAATCAAATTCCCTAAGAAAGCTACGCAAGTGGTCACATGCGTGTCTCCCAATTAACTTCCTCTGATTGATTATTTCAATGTCTCACAGAAAAAAAGATGGCATAGCTTAAACGGATAATAAAGATGATCCTCAATTAGAGATCGTGCAATGATCGAGTACACGCACGCAATTAAACGACGTGCAATGATAGAGTGCACAATGATAGAGTGCACGCAGGGACTTCCATCCTGGATTAGACGACGTGCAATGATAGAGTGCACGCATGCAATTAGACGAGGTGCAATGATAGAGTGCACAATGATAGAGTGCACGCAGGGACTTCCATCCTCAATTACACGACGTGCAATGATATAGTACACATAGGAAATTAGACGGCGTGAAATTATATAGTACAAAATGATTGATTGCACGCAGAGAATACCATGTTCATAGTGGTGTCCTTTCCTGTTCACATACATCGCATATCAATTTTGATTGTATAAGTTTTATTGGATAACGTGTTTCACATCAAATACTGTATAATCATGTTCGTGTTAATTGTGATGTTTAATTATTTGCTTCTATGTGTTTTTTAAAGTACAAACATGCTATTGTTGAATAGTTTATTTATTTGTTTTCTACATTTTCTTTTCATGGAACTTTGTATAATATTATGTCATCGTGTTAAAAAAATGTGAACGTATTATTTCATAAGTTATTATAATTGTGTGTAAATGTCGATTTCAATAAATACCTATTCCATTCATTCATTTTTCATCAACAAGTATTAGGTACACATATTTGACTAATAATACGAAATTACTTGTCTGATGGAGTCTTTTTCTGTGTAAAAAGATGCTTTAACACTTAGACCACTTGGCCACCCGTGATCATACAATGAGTGGATATTTCATACGTTATATAAGCAATCCTCGTAGTGCCACAAAATATAACGACAACAACAGAACTCTTTAAATTGTGCAACGTTTTGAGCGCAGTTGTCATATCGCTTAAAGATGGTTTGAGGGATGAGACATAGTGCCAGTGAATGATATATGAATGTAGACGAATATAATCATTTATATTATTGGATATTGTCAATGCTGCACTCCCAACAATACGTGTATCGATTTAACTGATTGTGATCTAGTGGGTTCACAAAGCATGTCCTAAATTCATAAGACAATACTTGTAATGACACAGATATTTACATTATTCATAGTTAAGAAAGCGTGGAATAAATGTTATGTCAAAACTCATAATGTTATATTGTATTATATGTCTTGAAAAGTTCACATCTATATTTGTAGCTTGGGAAAATGAATGAAGACAAGTAGCGTATGTTGTAGCTGATTGCTATATCTACGCATCCTCATGTGTCAATACAGACAATTCATAGGTCAACGCTTGAAGAAATCAGTTTTGTTTTCCTAGCAAACATGGGGCAAACATTGCGGATTTACCGCCATTTTAGAAATATCCAGCTCACGATTGTTTTTATTTTTATATCAAAAATCATGTCAGATGAAGAATGGTCTCTAAACATTCGCTTGATACCAGCACGAATCGTTAAGTAGAAATTAAACACTAATATAGCATGATGTGGTTGGGGTCGGCGATGGTTTGATTTATTCAATTGCTATGCTTCGCGTGACTCTTCCGTGATACAATTTGCATTTACCCATCGCTTTATTATATTTATATACCACGATAGTCGGCAGGCATTATATTCAAATCCTTTTTAGATTTTAGTTTTAAGTATAGGATGTAAGATTTGTGTTTGTCTTTTGCATGGTTTTGTAAACCCATAGGGGGTAATAACTTAACAGACATGAAGGTGTAAATCGGCTAAAATTACAATCGGAATGGACTTCGCCATCTTATTTGTCACGTGATTATATCCCGTGATTGTCTTATATCCCGCGCAAATAGATAGTAACGTGGATTTTCCGAGCATTCCGTACAATACAATAATCGGTAAGCGCTTATAAATAGTATTTAACAATCAATGTTTCAGGGCGCTGGTTTTCATCTCAAATCTAAACTTTCGACCTTTTATTAATAAAAATAAAGCGTATCAATCCGGTAAAAAAAAATTTGGAAATGTAATGTGCACGGGTATTCTTGTTTCCAATTAATAGAAACTTGAGATACTTGTAAAAGCCATTTATAGGAACAGGAGTCGGCAACATGTCGAACCAGTTGTAAAAATGTAATCCAACCTTGACCTTTCAATACGAGACATGAGCAATTCACGCAACATGTCCTCTATAAACGTTTAACGAATAAGATTTACTTTTTAGTTATAATTTGATGTAACAGCCACCTACAGCTGTATTAAAGAATGGACCTTAAATACAATATATAGCATTTACTGTACATTCAAGACGCCTTTACCAATTAGTGAATATTTGTGGAATGTTGCGTTGCGTTGGGTCATACATGAAAAGCACACAGACAATCGGTTTTATGTAAAAATTTGACATTTCGTGCACGCACCACGCCGTTCCGAAATGGTGAACATTTATTAAGTTGTCAGTGAAATCAATATTTATTGTTAAAATGTGATGTTTATTTCCGGAAAGCTGCAATACGCCTTAATCTCTTACTATAACATTTACATTGAGCTAAGGAACCGTGTCTCACATGCCTTACACCAAATCCTCATGGTAAACATTTAATTGGCATATGAACTAAGGGCACCAGTCTGTTATGCGAAATATGAAAAATGAAATTATTTTCTTACAAGCGCATCTGTATGTTCGTTTGCGCACACGAAAGCAAGAATATTTCATTATGAACAAAATGACGTATATTCCCAAACAATGATGTATTCACACACGCAAGCACGCACACGCATACATACACGAGCGGAATTAAAGTGTGAACATAAAGTGTAAGATGAAATTAATTTGCTCACTTAATTTCACTATCAATAAACTTATAATCCTATTAAAATGATAACAGTAATAAATAAAAACGACTTCAAACTGTGTGCGAGTCCAAATATATCACGTATTGTACAGTTTAAACGTCTAAAATACTTTTTATTCTATATCCTCATTACCAAACCAGCTTTCCGTATTTGTATTTTCATTCATTGATTACGCACTTTATGACGTATCTCGTGTGACGTCATTTCTCTGACGAAACATACTAGTATAAGCAAGACTCTGCATTTTAGGGACTGATTGATTGATTGATTTTATTTGGTAAACATATGAACATTACATAGTTACTACATAATGCAGACAATATAAAATATATTATCACAGCAATATACATAGCAAACCATGGAATGCACACACAATACCAAGGATAACACAAAAAAGAGAAAAATGATTTTCACTTATTTCCATTGTGGTCCTTGTTATTGGTGGCAGTAACCATGAAACAGTCATGTATTAGATTTTAATAATGTATATGTATCAAATATGTACTGTTTAATAAAGTATATTACTGATTAAGAATGAATAAATATAATCACATGTTCATTATTATCACAGAAGTTGCATAAGAAAGTTACACACTGCATCACAGGTGGTTAGCGTGTGGCTATGATATTAATAAGTGAAAACATCATTTTTAATGATAAATAATCATATTATAACGAAAAATTAACTTTTCTGAAAAAAAATAGTTCACTATCAAATATATATATAACAACTCAAAATCAGCCCAAAACGGGGTGCATCGCTTTGAACAGCAATATCTTCATCAATTTTGCAGCGATTTTCACGATTTCGGTCTTATTCAACGCAGAAATAAGGTCATAAGGTCATGTCAACTGGGTCATGCGTGTTGTGTATCGTGTTATTTCTTAAAAGTTGACCCAGCATTTGTAAAAATATTGCAAGACATATACATTTCCAGAAAGGAAATTCATTTCTGCGTTGAATAAGACCGAGATCGTGAAAATCGCTGCAAAATTGATGAAGATATGGCTGTTCAAAGCGATGCACCCCGTTTTGGGCTGATTTTGAGTTGCATACCTTGTTATATATATATTTGATAGTGAAATATTTTTTTTCAGAAAAGTTAAGTTTTTCGTTATAATATGATTATTTATCATTCAAAATGATGTTTTCACTAATTAATAGCATAGCCACACGCTAACCACCTGTGCACTGCATAGGTAGTTAATAAACACACAATATGGAGGTGGTAGTGTTTAATAAATCTAGTAGCAAATTATACCATTTTGATAGCATTAAACGAATCCAAAAGGCAAAACGTATTTCGGATTGTGTGTTTGTCATGCATAATTGTTAACTTCGATAGGAATAAAACAACTCGCTCCGACAGGATTACGAATTCGTAAATTGTGTTTTGGCCTTTGGGTCAGAATGGTGAGCATGTGTACAAACGCTATCAACAAATACTGTGGTTTAAAATACATTTCGATAAATGGATGGAAGAACAGAAAATGGAAAATGGAAATGCATATCATTGTAACTTAGTTGTTATTAGGCTAGCATTGGATTAAAGTTGTCATTGAGGTTAATAAAATTGATTTTTTGTTTTGCTGTTGCATATTTGTTTTCAATATCTAGCAATAACAATATCACTTGCTTTTGCAATTTTTTTTTTAATTTCTAACAATAAAAATTAATTAAATATCACATTCTCGATTCGTTTTTTATTTCCTCTCATATTTTCAATAGGAAAGTATTAAAAAGAGACATACAAGCAAAATATCGCCTGTGTGAATCGATTATAGTACAATCGGATACTTTTTCTCGGTAACGGCTTTAATCGTTATAAAACAATTGCTTAGTGCACTTGTACTCAACTGTCCAATATGGAAAAATACAGACTTTTTGGATCCAATACCGGAATATATTGGACGGTCACGTGGTACATATGAAGAATGCCGATTGGATGAATTTATTGGATATAGAATAATTTTCTGTATGCGCTATAACTAGTGCTTATCTGAACGTATCTACTGAACACGTACAGGTACTCATTAAAGACACATTAACTGACGCTTTGTGGAAAAGTCTAGCAATTAAACCAATCAGCCATCGGTGCTCAAACGGTGAGATCTGTATTTTATACTTTATATAAGCAATCCTCAAGGTTTCAAAATATGAGGATAATAATAGAACTGTCCCGATTATTCAATCGTTTCGCGTTCGTAACGCTTTATAATTTGCAGGTTTTTCAATCGCCAAAATTGTTTTATAATGGATATTTTAAAGCATGGCTAATTATTCCAGATTTCTCACAAATATCATAATTACAACAAGCAATGTCGAATCTTATAAAATAAATGTTGTCTATTTACCAAAACGTGAAAAGGTCCCTTGAAAGCACATCTGTTTAAAAGTCACATAATTGACTTGTCTAATTGTGGCTGTGACTTCCACAGACACTGAAGATACAGATCATTATTTCTTTAACCGTT
Organism: Dreissena polymorpha; assembly: GCF_020536995.1. NCBI lineage: Eukaryota > Metazoa > Mollusca > Bivalvia > Myida > Dreissenidae > Dreissena > Dreissena polymorpha. The sequence continues at coordinate 150,212,465 of NC_068355.1, forward strand.
CCGACTTATAGCGAAGAGCGTTTACATATGTCCAGAACCTTCCGTACTTTCACCCAAGAATGCAACTTTTAATCGGTATACAACCCGTTATTATGAAAATAACGTGAATCTTTACAAGAAAGCCCAGCTGTTACTAAACGCACAACACGATTTAGTTACGGAACAATATGCCCTTAGAGCACCCTCCTGTGTATTATCACTGTTGCATCTAATTATTATTGTCGGAATACAAAACTGATGTCGGATGGATCAGAAAATGATTTAACAAAAAATATGTCTCTTCTTGTACTCGTATATTTTTCTCTTCTTTCTCTTCTTTACCTTTGTTTTTTTTTTAATGTTTTTTTTTATTAGCTTATGAACAGTATCCACATTGTATCCAAAATCTCCTTTCATAGCAGAATTCTGTCTATGACATCTTGTTAATCTTAATATTATCTTTGTAAACTGGAGGAATTCCTTTGATGTTGTTTGCATAACTCTAGATCCAATCTTTATGTATACACCAGCATAACGAAATACAATTATACTAGTTTTATTGAGATTTATTTCCATCTCTGTGTTTTGACAGAATATCTCAATTAAATTGATTTGTTCTTGTATTTTTTTTTCTTCCGCGCAATTGGGAATATCGTCAGCGAAAAATAAACATAAACTGTCAGGAATTTGATTAGTGAAAAAATACCCGAACCACAGTTTTAATGCAGATATGTATATAACTCGTCAATAAAGAGGACAAATATTATCGAACTTGTTTTGTCTCTTTTTCTGGTGCAGATGTTACAAGAGAACAGATGGGTAACAGCGTGTTTAACTAATTGTGTGTTATAATATTTTGTGCATGTAGATTTCTTTTGCACTTTAACGCAGGATTTTTAGTTCTATTATATTGCATTCAGAAATTTACCATGTAATCCTTACTTTTCAAGACATATAAACAGTTTAAAATTGTTGATGATGAAACCATACGCTTTCTTATAATCAACGTAAAGACAATAGAATCTGCTTTACTTTTTTTGATATTTTTGCTAAGATGCAAAAATGTTGTCCATTGTCAAGTACCCACGTCTGAAGCTAGCTTGCGATTTGTCGATTTTATGATAGTTCACGGCCCTAGAGTATAAACCTGTTTTTATTATATCAGAAAATACTTTGAACATCGTATTAGTAAAATAAAAACCTTTGTTATGTACAAGGTCATTAGTTATTCCCATTCAAAAATAGGACATAATTATGCTGCCAAGATCTGGAAAATAACTTGAATCGAGAATTTTGTTAAAAAATATACGTAAATACGGGGTTATTTCGTTCGAGGTATCCTCATAAAAACCCGCGGGAATATCATCAATACCACAACTTAAGTTGTTTTTAAATTTTGAAAATGACCGGTCAACATCATTTGTTTAATTGACCATTCAACGGTGAATGGTACGTATGCTGATACATCAATAAATTCTGTATTTTCAGAATCGTCAATTGCCACAGCATTTGTATCAGCATCATCATTTTAAGTATCATCTTCAGCAGCACAAGCAGCAACAGCAATAGAAGCATCATGGCCATCGGCAACAGCAGCATCCTGCTTCTAATCATCATCATATTCCTCCTCATCATTATCATTAAAGTACTATTACTAATTCGTTATACAACTCTTTTGTACTTGTCAATTAAAATCTCCTGAGTATTGCACAATACTGGAATGCCGCAATAAATACTAAATCAATATTGCTAAATACTAGTTTGTTCCAAATATGTTTCATAAATTGTTTAAAATACTTTAATGCTTCAAATACGTGTATAACAAATATTGAAATGCCATGAACGTTGAAACTATTTTACCGCTTGAACAACTGTTTTTACCGTGGACATTGAGTGAGCAATATCTGAAACATAAGACTTTATGTAGGTCAAAAATGGTAAGTTTACACAATATGCAACATGGTCGTTTTTAGGATATGGCCAACAAAGAACGGGTGAGAAATATAATGTTTGTTTACAATTATTCACATTTGAAGCTGGTTTTTCATTTAAAATCGATGCACGAGTTGTTACATGTATTAAACACAAAACTTGGAAATGCATGTGCATTTGTTTTTCTCTTGGTTGTCAACAAAAGTTTTATAACGTGATTTAAGTATCGGTATTGCGTATTGAAGTAGATAAACGGCCGAAAATAACACCCTTTAACAGTTTGCCGTGTATTCATTAGAGACTTTCGTATTTTGGAAAAAAAACTTTATAAATTTATTTCGAAACTGTTACATTTTGAATCGTTTTCAATAATTAACATAAAAAGGAAATATGTAAAATTTAGGAAAGAAACGTAGAGGCCCCAGCACGTCTATAAGCAGAAGGTATTGTCTCACAAATGCATCCAGTAAGATTGTCAATTCGGAGGTAGTTTAAACGAACTGTCGGAAATATGCGTTTTGCTTCATTTCCAAAGCAAAGCGTGGTATACGCTTTATTAATTGCCCGGTTTCGATGAAGGACTGTCAATAAAAGAACAAAATATGTGTATATATATATATATATATATATATATATATATATATATATATATATATATATATATATGACATTTTTTACGTTATATGTCTTAATCAAGAGACTTATGTTACTTATATGAATATGACGCATACATTATCTATTAAATATATGTACATGTACAATGACTTTTTATTGTTATATTGCTAAACTTCAAAAAGGTCCCTTAACAATAGCACACTAATACAAGAAGCTCGGTTTGCCAGGAAAAGTCGAAAGTCTTCCCCTACATGTGTTAAAGAATTAAATTCCATTTAATTATTTATTTAAGAATCATCATCACGGACTCGTGTTAAAATCTGTTTTTATTAAATGGTCTCACAGCTAAACCCGTAACATCTACAAACGATGATAGGATAAAATTTCAAATTAATTAAACTATGATTGGCATTTGTGGAAGCTTCTCAATACAAAGATAATCAACGATCATGTAAGTTGGAAGAGCACTGAAACGTTTGCTAATTAAAACATCTTCTATCTTAATTGCTTAAAAAATAAATCACGAGTGTATTGCATGTGTTTTATTCGTAGACCAAGTTGTTGGTTGACAACAATCCAGTTCGCACTGGTGATATCATATTTCTTATTCAAATAAAACAATAACATCGCATATCAATAGGCAATGAGATCGTCACATTCTGGTCCGTTTACGTCACTGGTCATCCTTAATCACGCATTTTGAATAACAGAATGAACTTAATTGCCTCGTGGACGTTGGTTCAGGAAGCAGATATCGCTGTCAAGAGACGGATTTATTACTGGAGAAAACAATGTGAGGAATTTGGGGATAAAAAACAACGCCAAGATGAAAAATGATACACTTTATTACACCAGGAACTTTAAGATCAAAGACAAGACTGACTTTGCGTCCAGAATCCTTAAAAAAATCACGCAAAAATAGCAACTAATTTACAATTTTCCAGTTCAATTTAACAACAGTTTGTTTCTGCTTAGATTCTATATCATTGTTTTAAAAGGAAAAATAATACTCAGGTCCATCATAAAACTGAATAAGTGCCTATGTGTAAAAAAAACACAATCGGAGTGTAATTTAAGTCTAGACAATTTGTTATTTTTTCGGCAGTAGATCTAGTTGTCATAAATACAATTACAAAATGTAAACTATATCTATGCTTTGTCAGTTGAACCAAAAAAGAATTGCGCACTCAACACAAGTTATAATGCTAACAATTGAAATTATTGTACAGTCTTTATTAATAGGAATATCAGCTTAAAATGTACATAATCATTTTAATTTTCAATTTAAGTTGTCCATACAAAAATATTGGGGGATGTGTTTGCCAGGGCAAAAAGTTACACAATTGAAAGTTATAGAACGTCTGTTATGAGTTAAATCTTAGTTTTCCATATAATTTACTGATGTTCATACAGAACAAATTCGCCAAATGCTAAAAACGATTTCAGTGCATTCTGCGAGAGAACCAATGTGGTAACACACAAAAGATTTCAAAAGGTTGATATAATAGCAGAATCAAATCACTTGCATAAATTATGTCCCACTTTTCAATTTTTTTAATGATAAAAAATGTCCAAAATGTACATGCCAGTTTATATGTTTTGAAAAGTAATTGCTATTTAAAGAGGCAAAAATGGATGTGACATCAATAAGAAATCAATAACACTTTGTTATATATCTTTTTCTGCATGGCAGGAAATTGTAAGGAATCTTTTTTCATAGTCTGCAGTATACATTCACACAAACAAAAATGTAAAACACGAACGTTCTGCATAGGTTAGGATTGGTATATTAGGTACTAGAGATTTAAACTGAGATAATATTTAAATGCAAATAGGGAGCAGAATGACTTTAAAAAACAAAATAATAATGATTACGCTACAATGAGTAGATATAATACAGTACTGTAACACAGTCTCTTTTCTGCATATAATAATACACATGGCTAAAACAAACAAGCAATAAAATCCTTCTCAATAATATCACAGCCTCGATCCATTAATTCTGAATGAACGACTCTTTTTGCTCTGAGAATACAGCCGAAGACTGTGTTATTTAAGGAGAAAATGGTCACTAGTAGTCTTTCGTTTCACAGATTGTATGTTTCCTTGAAATATCTGGCTAAGTTTTTCAGAATTTCGAATATTTGACTTTATTATTCAGAAAATTCTATTTCTTGCATTACGTGACTTGGTCTTTCATAGATTGTTTTTTTGTAATATGTGACTTTGTCATTCAGAAATTGTATGTTTGAGTGGGATATCTGAGGCAATATTAGTTTCACAAGTATATGCAAACAACACACATGAAATCCACACATACTGTTTTTCCATTTCCTTACGAGGCTGCGATTCTTATTCAGTTTCAGCATCTACATGTCTGTACTACATTGACGTTTCAGTTTTTACTATTTTTCCCGTTCAATGTCCAAATTCTATATAAAAACAAATAAACAACTTCTTTGTTATTGGTTATTACTTCAAGAATACGTTGATTTCCACCAGAAGTTAGCGGCAGGTTGATTATCGTAATCCTGTCATCGTTTCTGCGAGTCGTCAAGGAAATTCCAATGACTCCAATGCGTTAGATTAGATCCATCGGGGTGACCGATCAGGTCACTTTCAGTGCGGGTCATTGTGTCTCTGCTGCTTTTGTAATTCCAGCAAACGCTCCAGTGGATTCATAGACTGGCTCGACCACAGTGACTGAAATCGGATGCAGAGAAACCATTATTCCTTTACCACTTAGGTATGTATTTTGACGCGTTTGTAATTCTTTAGAAAGTTATATACCTTTCAAACTAAATTCCAAGCTTTATAGGCTTCATTTCCAATCCTTAGTTACTGATGAGCAGCAAACAGCATAAAACTAAACAGACTGCGAGTTACTTGCAAACTGTTCTGGTTTTATGCTGGTTCCAAAAGCAATTTTCACTTTGCTTGCTCTTCAACAGACTTACATGGAACTTTAAATGATTAAGAATTGTATTAAATTTGTTCCAAAACACACAAAACATTGATGAATAACACACTAAGTTCACGTAACTTGTTTATATTTCATTAAAAAAACATACAGCTTAACAATCCAACAATAAATTTATAAAGCCCCCATCAATAATACAAAAACTTGACTGATCCTCATTATCATATGTTTATGCATATCTTCCCCACCATTACCTGGACGTTGCTCTGGAAAAACTGCCCAGCCTGGGCCTGTACATGCTGTTGCTGCAAGTCTAGTGGCATCTTACTGCCTCGCTCTTCCATTGACCCAAACCTCAGACCCATATCCAATACCTACAAGAAAACATTGATAAGAAATATATAGTAGACAAATATGTAATCTAAATTGTTGATGGCAAAAAGCTGACACCCATATCTTATGCACACAATAACAGTATAACCAATCAATAAATATAAATAACTCATTTTTTAAAATCAATCACAAGGTTCAAATGAAATTAAATTACAACAAAGAAATTAGAATGATTCACAAACAATAAATCCTATTCAAACTATATAAAACAAGAGATTGCCAAGCAATATGGTCCCCGACCGGCTCCATCATTGTCAGAAATTCCACCATTGTAAGAATTTTTTGTTTTTATATTTGTTGCCATAGCAACCAGAATTTTTGACATAGGAACAAAATGAAATGACGTGAATAATGTCCATATTGCCATCTATCCATGTTTCAAGTTCCATGAAAAAATATGAAGAACCTTTAAAGTTATCGCAGGATCCAGAAAACCACCACTTTCAGCAGTATTTCTAGTCTATTTGTTGCCATAGCAACCAGAATTTTTGTTGTAGGAACAAAATGAAAAGACGTGCATAATGTCCATATTGCCATCTATCCATGTTTCAAGTTTCATGAACAAATATGAAGAACTTTTAAAGTAATTGCAGGATCCAAAAAAAGACGATTTTCAGCAGTATTTCTAGTCTATTTGTTGCCATAGCAACCAGAATTTTTGATGTAGGAACAAAATGAAATGACGTGCGTAATGTCCATATTGCCATCTATCCATGTTTCAACTTTCATGAAAAAATATTAAGAACTTTTTTCAAATATCGCAGGATCCAGAAAAGTATGACGGACAGACTGACTGACAGAGCGCAAACCATCATTTTCAATCACAAAGGAAGGAGGGGTGGAGTGAAGAGGGGTGCATTGTGTGGGGGGGTGGACATTTATTACATTATCTTCCAAAAATGCGAAAAAAAGGAAAAAAAAAAATCGGGGTGGGGGGGGGGGTGGGGGTGGGGTGGGGGGATTCTTGGGTGCGATGGTTGGACGGTATTTCAACGATGGTTGGACGGTATTTCAAACATAAAATAATAAAAATAAATATTTGTGTTTTTTAACCGTTTCAAAAAAAAAAATGGGGGGGGGGGATTCGGGTTGGGAGGGGGGGGTGGGGGGGGATTCTTGGGTGCGATGGTTGGACGGTATTTCAAACATAAAATAATCAGGGATTCGGGGGGGGGGGGGGAGGGGGAGGCACGGGCGATGGTTTGGGTGGAGTCTATTGTGGTATGTCAGGTAAGAGTAGTTTTGTCAAAGTATCAATCAAATCTAATCATAAATAAAGAAGTTATGGCAATTTTAGCAAAATTTAATAATTTGACCTTGAGAGTCAAGGTCATTCAAAGGTCAAGGTAAAATTCAACTTGCCAGGTACAGAAACCTCATGATAGCATGAAAGTATTTGAAGTTTGAAAGCAATAGCCTTGATACTTAAGAAGTAAAGTGGATCGAAACACAAAATTTAACCATATATTCAAAGTTACCAAGTCAAACAAGATGTGTTTGTGAAACACAATGTCCCCCTGTATGATGTTTGACCTTGTAGGATGACCTTGACCTTGACCCTTCACCACATGAAATGTGCAGCTCCTTGAGATACACACGCATTTCAAATATAAAATTGCTAGCTTCAATATTGCAGAAGTGACATTACATGCGCAATTTTGACCCATATATTTGACCTTGAAGGATGACCTTGACCTTTGACCACTAAAAATGTGCAGCTCCATGAGATACACATGCATGCCAAATATCAAGTTGCTATCTTCAATATCGCAAAAGTATTCATAAAATAAGCGATTTGGGCCACATATATTTGACCTCTGACCTTGAAGAATGACCTTGACCTTGACCTTTCACCACTCAAAATGTGCAGCTCCATGAGATACACATGCATGCCAAATATCAAGTTGCTATCTTCAATATCGCAAAAGTATTCATAAAATAAGCGATTTGGGCCACATATATTTGACCTCTGACCTTGAAGGATGACCTTGACCTTGACCTTTCACCACTCAAAATGTGCAGCTCCATGAGATACACATGCATGCCAAATATGAAGTTGCTATCTTCAATATAGCAAAAGTTATTGCAAAATGTTAAAGTTGGCGCAAACAGACAGACAGACAGACAGAAAGACCAACCAACAGACAGGGCAAAAACAATATGTCCCCCACTACTATAGTGGGGGACATAAAAAGGGCCATAATTCCGTAAAAATGACATCCAGAGTTATGCAACTTGTCCTTTTACTGTACCCTTATGATAGTTTGCGAGTGTTCCAAGTATGAAAGCAATATCTATGATACTTTAGGGGTAAAGTGGACCAAAACACAAAACTTAACCAAACTTTCAATTTTCTAAGTATAAAGGGCCCATAATTCCGTCCAAATGCCAGTCAGAGTTACATAACTTTGCCTGCACAGTCCGCTTACGATAGTTAATAAGTGTTGCAAGTATGAAAGCAATAGCTTTGATACTGTAGGAATAAAGTGGACCTAAACACAAAACATAACCAAGTTTTCAATTTTCTAAGTATAAAAAGGGCACATAATTCTGTCAAAATGTCAGTAAGAGTTACATTACTTTGCCTGCACAGTCCCCTTATGATAGTTAGTAAGTGTTGCAAGTATGAAAGCAATAGCTTTGATACTTAAGGAATAAAATGGACCTAAACACAAAACTTAACCAAAATTTTCAATTTTCTAAGTATAAAAAGGGCACATAATTCAGTCAAAATGTACGTCAGAGTTATCTAACTTTGCCTGCCCAGTCCCCTCATGATAGTAAGTAAGTGTACCAAGTTTGAATGCAATAGCATTGATACTTTCTGAGAAAAGTGGACCTAAACGCAAAACTTAACCGGGAGGCCGACGCCCACGCAGACGCCGACGCCAAGGTGATGACAATAGCTCATATTTTTTTTTCAAAAAATAGATGAGCTAATGACGTGCACATGTCCACATTGCCATCTATCCATGTTCCAAATTTCATAAAAAATATAAAGAACTTGAAAAGTTATCGCAGGATCCAGAAAAAAACACCATTTTAGCACTATTTCTAGTCTATTTGTTGCCATTGCAACCCCAATTTTTGATGTAGGAACAAAATGAAATGACGTGCATAATGTCCGTATTGCCATCTATCCATATTCCAAGTTTCATGAAAAAATAAGAAGAACTTTAAAAGTTATCGCAGGATCCAGAAAAAAACACCATTTTCAGCACTATTTCTAGTCTATTTGTTGCCATAGCAACCAGAATTTTTGACGTAGGAACAAAATGAAATGACGTGCATAATGTCCATATTGCCATCTATCCATGTTCCAAGTTTCATGAAAAAATATTCAGAACTTTTAAAGTTATCGCAGGATCCAGAAAAGTGTGACAGACGGACGGAGACAAAACGGTCGGACGGCGAAACTGGTAGGGGACTTATACAAGAGCTGTCATAGGACAGGGGGGGTATTTATTAGATGATGTGTAAAAAAAAAATAGGAAGGTGAGGTAGGGGGGGGGGGAAGGGATTCTGGTAGGGGCGTGGGGTATTGTTTGGGTGGAATCCATTGTGGTATTCAGGTAAGTGTTGTGTTGTCAAAGTAATAATAAAATGTGATCATAAATAAAGAAGTTATGGCAATTTAAGCAAAATGTTCAATTATCTAAGTGTAAAAGGGGCCATAATTATGTTAAAATGCTTGATACAGTGGTCTGCTCTTGTTTATAGGTTGGGGTGATGTTGGTTAACAAGTATGCAAAATACAAAAGCGATATGTCAAGGGACAATGAAAATAAATGGGGTAGTACGAAAACTTTAACATTTGCTGCATATTCTAAGTGGAAAAGGGGCCATAATTATGACAAAATGCTTGATAGAGTTGTCTGCTCTTGTTTATAGGTTGGAGTCATGTTGGTAAACAAGTATGCAAATATGAAAGCAATATGTCAAGGGACAATGAAAATAATTGGGGTAGTACAAAAACTTTAACATTGGCACGCTAACGCGAACGGTGACGCAGACGGTCACGCCGACGCCGGGGTGAGTAGGATATATCCACTATATATATTTCATAAACAATAGTCGAGCTTAAAATGGTATTTCATCGCAAACAAATATTTAGAATTTTTAGGTAAGTAACATAATTTTCCTGACAGCCAAGCAAATTCAGCAGACTACATTGGTAGATCTAGGAAATTATTTGTATTGTAAAATAAGCTAGAAACAACTAGAGCAGAGTGGACTCTAGTGCAATATAATGCCAATGAGCACTATGCTATTTAATTGGCCCACTAAAATTAAATACATTTTGTTAATTAGCCTAAAAAAACACTTCTTGGACGTTAATTTACCCAAAGAAGAAGCATAATTAATGATGTAAGGTATAATATTATTATGCATTACCTGAGTAACTAAGCAAGTTTCAATGTATTCACTCCATTAACTCTATTCTGGCTATTAACACAAACCTGGGATGATTTGATGTCCCCTCCGAAGTTGTCCCCATTTGGGTCAGGTGAGTTGCGGATACTGCTCGACTCTGATGAAAAAGGGGATGACCCAAGACCTGAAAGTGGAGAATTGTATTCTTTAGAATGAAGAATGATATGTATCAACATTAAGCAGACATTTCTAATTTAAACATATTAAATAACACAATGATCGTGCAAAAGATGAAACAATTCACAGCCTCTTCTGTCCATGGAATGCAGTAAAATTTTCATTTAAAAATTAACTGCTTCAAATAGTAAGTCTTATTGTCTTAGAAAATTTAAAAAGAAATGCCTCTTAAAAATTACAGCATAACACACGCCACTTTAATAATATATAGTACATACACTTGAAAAAAATGACTAAAACACTATTCATTGTTCTTGGTTTAAAGAAACTCTATATATTTATAATATCTTGACATTTCAAACACCAAAGTCCAGCCTAAAAATGTTGCTGTTTACATAAATACTTACAATAAGAAATGACAACTAAAGAACTATAAAAAGATTTTTAGCTTTTATATATGATGTTTTTTAAACTTATTTTAGATGCAGGTCAAATACTTTTTGAGTCAGCAGAAGTAAGCCATGGTGACCCACTAAACAGCGAGTAGGTCCCCTGTTGTTGTTGTTGCTGCTGCTGCTGCTGATGTTGTCCTAGACCGCCTCCAGACATGACTGACAATGGCGTTGACGCTGTTGATGAAGGCAGTGGCAGACCTTCACAGACTTGAATATCTAGATCAACGCTTACAACTGGTGCACTAGGAAACGAAATAAATGACAATTACAATAATAGTTTTAAATAATGTCTCCTTAGCACCATACAAACAATTCAATATAACTTTGTTTACCATACAATTTTTTCAAAATAGCATTTTTAACCACATTTTTTCCAAAATGTAAATAAAGCCATAAATAAGGTCAACAATATAACAAAACTCTTTGATCAATGACACAAGGCTGATAATATTTATGAAGTTATACTGTACTTTCAGATTATATGATATTAGTCAACTTGTGAATCCAGCTGCATTGAAGGAGAGCTATAGGAAACTTACCCTCTGTGAGGCTGATAGTAGTTTTCAGCTTTTGATGTGCCCTAAAATAACATAAAATAGTCACACAGTTATACACAAGTATTTGCAGGTTTGTTTATACTGGCAGTATTGACATTACAGTTTGTTTATAACTAAAACACACCGTCAGTATAGCAAAAATTCCACGTCTACATGTGCAAAACACAATGATAACTGGTATTCCATTCAACTGTTAGATAAAACATCATATAATTGCATCATATTTTACAATCGTATATATCAGTAAATTAAGACCTGATCACACACCTCTGTATGCCCTTGGTAAGCAGAAAGGCCAGATCTCTGTGGGGGTAACATATTGTCACGTGGTTGCTGAAAAAATAATATATTGTTTATAATGATCCACAGAAAAATTCATTTTTTGACCCAACATGACCCTTTTTCAAACTCTCTGGACAACATTTTGCAAATATTCTGATAAAGGTTCATGGAGTGGCATAAAATTAATCAATAAACTCTAACAAGAGATGTGTTTGTCAGAAACACAATGCCCCCAAATGCGTCGCTTTTTTTTTTTACCTTTGACTTTGAAGGATGACCTTGACCTTTCACCACTCAAAATGTGCAGCTCCATGAGATACACATGCATGCCAAATATCAAGTTGCTATGTTCAATATTTCAAAAGTTATTGCAAAACTTTAATGTAAGATTACCCGATAGAACATTTTAAACTTGCAATAAGGTCTTTCAAATATTGTTAATGCTTTTGTTGATGGTTTTCAGAAAACTCTTCCCTCAACATGATGCAATGCTAATAACTTACCTGAGACAAAAAGAGACAAATTTGTAATTAGCTACCCTTGAAAAGTAAAATTCTAAAAGAATTAAGTCCCTACATATTATTACCTGCATATTCATTTTGCTGATGGTACCGAGGATTTCTGCCATGTTGGAGGACAGGTCCTCATGGGGGAATCTCGGTTTACCAAACAGACTTTCAAGTGGTGACTTCATCTGGTTGCCTGGCAATCCCAGGAAACCAGGCAATGTGTTCATGTACTGGTTCTGAAAATGGTACACATTTTAGGCTGCATCTATATGAGCCTCATTCTAGCAAAACTGGGCTTAATGCCTGCATAGAAACTGCGTCCCCGATTAGCTTTTGAAGTCCACACCGGTTAATCAGAGGCAAAACTTTCTGCTTTTATGAAATTTTTGTGTAATGAAAGTCTTTTCTAAACAAAAATCCTGTCAAGACAGAAAGGGACTGAACACAGTGAACAGGCTAATCAGGGATGATACTTAACACACATGCATTGAGTCCCATATTCCAAGAGCGAGGTTCAATTTAAGGCTGAATCTATATTTCAATATCAGCATACATAATTGTGAGTGTCACATGAAACATGTTTACCTAAAAATCGATAAGCTTTTTCCTCTCTCCTGTGAAAAAATCATATTCATTTCAAGTTCAAAGCAATACCTACCATCACAACGTAACAAGCAACTCTTTCAATTTCACATGTTTTTTCATATGAACCTCATTCTGAGAAAACTGGGCTAAATGCATGTCTGTAAAGTGTCGTCCTGGCTAGGCCTTTGCAGTCTGCACAGGCTAATAAGGGACAGCACTTTCCACATACACTGGATTTTTGTTAAGGAGAGACATCCTTGAAAGTGGCAAGTGTCTTCCCTGATTTGCCTGTGCATACCACACAGGTTTGTCTGGGATAATACTATACGCACATGCATTTTGCCAAGTTTTCTGAGGCCCATAATGGATCCGATTAAATTGCACATTATAAAAACCTGCTGGTAGTTCATTGGGCCAGGGGGCGGGGGCTGTTGGGCTGACTCCCTCACTGCTTGGGTTCGCTCCGTCCCAGGGGCATGAGGAAAACTGTTTCCAGGGAAACCGTTGTTGGTGGTGAATGGCATATTACTGCCCCTAGGGCCCTGTAAACAATAACAGAAAGTGGTCCAGGATAACAGTGCAAGGTAATACTTTACAATAATTGCTTTGCAACTTTCCACATCTTTTGCTAAAAAACATCCCTTTAAAGCGAGTATGCAAGATTTTTATATGTGTTCAATTGCAATATATTGATGAAAATATGTTACAATAACACAAAATAGGCAAGAAAAGCTATACATAGAAGACGAATTATATAAAATGCAGCAAAGACAAATAAGCCTCCTGAGCCAATTGTGACGAAGATATTTCGTACATATTTTCCTACAATAACGGAACCATTCGTCTTTTTATTAGGATCGGAGTTAGTGTTCATGTGTTGTATGAATAGATATCGTTGCAGGATATTAACATGATCCGTAAAACTAAATTAAGATTAACATCGTACATGCATGATGTACATGCTGGCGAATTCGACTGTACAGACATTTTCGATTTCAGAATTAAATATCCGGCTTATTTCGCATCTTTGACGCATGTTCTTCTTAACTTTTATTTTAATTTATATTGAAAAATATGTTTAATATGTTTTTACACATTTTATATAAATTCATAATATTTGAAAAAATCATGCAAACCCGCTTTAAATTCCATACATTTTTTGTAAAAAAAATAATGTCATAATACAATCGTCATAGGCAAAAACATAATTATCCGAAATCTTATTATTCCTACAAAATAATGTTTTAACATGACCATAGATTAAGTTGAAATTTGAATAATACAATAAACTTTCTGATTTTGCATTCTGTCATATATTTTTTTATTGTTCCTTCAATATGTTGCAATTTACACTTTAAAATTACAGTGTAAGGCAATTCAGTTCAACATTTTTGTTCAGTTAACTCTAATTGATCGTAATATTGTTCATTCAAGTAACCAGTTCCATATCATTGAGTGCTTTTCCTTCTTAATTATATCACATATAACACTCATTCATATAAACAAATACAACATTTGTTTGTGGAACAAAAAGTTGGCACCTAGATTCAAAAGATTGGCTGATTAATTTTAAAGACAGCTGGCGAGTGGTAAATACAATATTGCGCAATCCAATATTGCTCTTGGACTGGAGTCTCATTTTCTGTACAACTACCTGCACTCCAGACTGAGTGTTGCCGGGCTGGGAGCCGGCTGGTGAGAACTCTGCAGGGGAGCTGTTGTAGTTTGGTGGAGGCGGGAACCGGCTACCAGGTGGGGGATGACGGAACAGTGGGGGAAAACCAGAACCAAACAGATTTGGCATCCCTGAAATAATACCAAACAATTATATTTGAAATACAGACAAATCAACAAGCTGTGCTTCCTTATATGAAATTCATCATAAATTATTTGGTAAATTCACACCTTGCAATTTTGATATTGCTCAAAACAATAACCTCTACCAAAGAAATTTTACCTAGTTCATGGTTTGATGAAACACACATATACTCAAACAAACTTTACACACGTTTTACTTCTGGGACAAAAAAAAATGTCAATAAAGTGTATTCCATTTTAAGCAATTTTAAATGTTTACATTATTTGCCACACAACAACTTACTGGCATGGCAAAAATTCATATTGGCTAACAAGTCCATAAAAAACAAGGGCTGTTTGTAAAACATGCATGCCCCCCATATGGGCTCTCAGTTGTAGTGACAGCCATTTTGTAAATATGTTTTTTGTCACTGTGACCTTGACCTTTGACCTAGTGACCTAAAAATCAATAGGGGTCATCTGCAAGTCATGATCAATGTACCTATCAAGTTTCATGCTGCTAGGCATAAGCGTATTGAGTTATAATCCGGAAACCATTTTACTATTTTGGGTCACCGTGACCTTGACCTTTGACCTAGTGACCTCAAAATCACTAAAGGTCATCTGCGAGTCATGATCAATGTACCTATCAAGTTTCATGATCCTAGGCATAAGCGTTCTTGAGTTATCATCCGGAAACCATTTTACTATTTCGGGTCACCGTGACCTTGACCTTTGACCTAGTGACCTGAAAATCAATAGGGGTCATCTGCGAGTCATGATCAATCTACCTATCAAGTTTCATGATCCTAGGCATAAGCGTTCTTAAATTATCATCCGGAAACCATTTTACTATTTCGGGTCACAGTGACCTTGACCTTTGACCTAGTGACCTCAAAATCAATAGAGGTCATCTGCGAGTCATGATCAATGTACCTATGAAGTTTCATGATCCTAGGCCTAAGCGTTCTTGAGTAATCATCCGGAAACCACCTGGTGGACGGACCGACAGACGGACCGACATGTACAAAGCAATATACCCCCTCTTCTTCGAAGGGGGGCATAATAACAGTATATGTTTATTTTCCATAAAGTAATACTAGTAAATAGCATATTCTGTCAAATTTTAATTTTTCATTTATGTTATTGTACAAGAATATAAGGACAATTGATTTAGCAATCTTCTTACGAAAAACCAATACTACTTACCTCCATTTCCCATCCCATCTTCTGCCATTCTTGTGGGAGGAAAAACACCACCATGATCTGAGAGTGAACCGCTATTCACAGGCTGCCCTATGGGTCGATTGCTCATCATGTTACCCATGTTTATTCCAAGGTGCATTCCCAGATTTCCCATGTTTCCTGGCCCAAAGGGCGACGCCCCCTGCCCTGTCATGTTTCCAGATGTGTGTTGGTGTTGGCCCCCTTGTTGTGCCCTACCCACAGAACTATTCTCGCTGTCATACATTTCCAGGCCAACATTAGGGCCATTAGGCTGGGAGCCTATCGGGTTAAATGGAGGCCGTAAGTTGGGGCTCTGTTGGAACATGGAACTCATTTGGGCTTGCTGATTGTTTGCTGGGTTCATCCTTGGGGGCCTGTTAAAATCAACATACACATTGAAAGCAATAAAGGGTGATAAACACCTTATTCACTTACAGGCTAAGAATAACAAGAGTGCCAAACTGTCACAAGATACGCCCGTTCGAAGGTTTTGGACACCATGCTCAATGCTTGAAATGCACTAAGTGACCTCCAGACCTAGTTATTGACCCGGCATGACCCATATTTGAACTTGACCTAGATATAATTTAGATGTAGCATCTGACTAAATTTGGTGAAGATCAGATGAAAACTACTTCAATTAGAGAGCGGACACCATGCTAAATGCTTGAAATGTACTATGTGACCTCGTGACCTCGTTTTTGACCCGGCATGACCCATATTCGAACTTGACCTACATTTCATCTAGACACAACTTCTGACCAAATTAGGTGAAGATCAGATGAAAACTACTTCAATAGACCCTTTCACTTATTGACGGTTTTAAATTATTTCCCTTGTGTGACGTCATGCGATGATAATTGAGTGTATCAATTGTAAACCAGAACAAAAATCTTGTTAGAAAATATTTTTGTTAACGATGTAAATGGACTGAACATATGCACGAAAAGATTTGTACTTACCTAATTGTTAATAATGTATTATTTTCTAATGAAATTTTGATATTCAGTTTATACTGCTGATACAGCAGCGGTATTGTTTATCAGAGAACGTGATCGGAAGACTTAATACTGAAAATCCCACAAAATGCTGTTTGAAAAAATAATAAAACATATATTTATTTGATCACAATTATAAGTGGTGTGGATATTGTTGTTGTTCATCAGCGATCGAACGTGTAAGAGATGCATTTAATCAATTGTAAAACAAAGGCCTAAAAAAGCGAAATACATAACAATTGTTAAATGTTATCATTTTCTTTTCCATTGAATGGATTTTCGTTTCGTTTACATTGAATGAAAACATTAATAAATGTTAGCATACATGTACATACGGAAAAGAATTATGCATATTATGCAAATTGAACTGTCTTTGCATGTATATTGAAATCTCTTTACTAATGACAAGGAGTGATACAAATCTAGCATTTTATGATGAATAAATCTATACAATTAATTTATTTAAGGCAAGTATTGTTTACCCTATTGTGATTGCTTGTTTTCTTGATGGTGTTTCGTACACTAAAATAATGTACTTAAATGTATACACGTAATAGCGGAGTTTACATTTGCCGGTACCTGTTAAATATCTAAATTGCTTAGCAGTTAAATTGCACAATATTTTTAATTTATTTTTAGTTATTAAACACTGTATTATTATGATTAAACTGGCTAATATATATACACTTGTTCCTGTAAATCCATTTCGGATAATGTCTTCATTCTTTTTAATGTTAAAATATTTTATTGAAGTAAATGTGCAGTATTTTGGCTTTAAAATTTGGCTAAAATGACTGCTTGATATGCCAAGGGGGGATGACATGGGGGTATCATAAATTGTGTTTATTACCAGACACTAGGCTGCAACATGTGGTTTATGTAGGGACCCAAGTATATGTCCCTGGGTTTATGACACCTTGTTTTCTTTGTAATTGTCTGGGCAGTATCTGATATCATAACGAGATAATCGGGTTGTGATGAACAAAGGTGCAATAAAACACGGGGATAAAAATGCTGCAACAAAGAGTGTCAACATTTGTGTGAACAGTTAAATAAAACAATTACATTATTCAAGAGAATTTATTTTATGTGTAACAAGGTATGTTTTTTCAGACAAAAAAAGTTTCAAATCAGGTGCAATATGTTGCGTACATAAAATCGATCAATTTAATTGTTTTCTGTTTTCATCATTACTTGTTTTCGTTCGTTAAATTTAATTTATTCTGAAATAAGTTCAATTAATGAGAATTTTTTAGCAAAAAAAATGGTCGCGAAGAAGTGCCAAGTATGGAGATTAGTAAAAACAAATAATAACAACAATATAATCGTTTCAAAAATGCATTTTCTTGCATGCAAATGTTTTATTCAGACATAACTAGTAAAATTTTATTTGATATGTTGCATGATTATTATTACAAACGATGATTTTGTCAGCCTTCCCTTTATGCGCTTATATGAATTCCACCTCCTTTTGCCAACCAGTGGGCAGAGTCTAAACTTTGCAGGTGGGGTGAATTGACACTTCAATTCCCCTTTTTTATTGGTAAAGGTCATGGTCCCAAGTGGTAAAAAAGCGCTTAAATCATATGCCAATGATCAATACCATTAAAATATAAACGTTCGGCGCTCTTTTTTTCTTCAATATATGGCATTTTAATAAAATATATACGTTTAAAGTTTAGTGGTAACAGTGCGGGATTTGTCTTGCAACACACAGAGTTATTGAACGGAATGTTTCATGTATTTTCACGCTTCAATGTACTAAAATGAAATATGCGAAAAGCAATAGCTTTCATAGGCGTAAATATAATAAAAAAAGAAATATTTGTGCAATTTACGCATAAACGGTATAGTGCAAGAGACGTTGATATTATCAGCGACACTGTACAATTTTCTCTCTGGCGGAATTTTTTTCATCTCATTACGTCACATCTGGCTAAGGGACACAACTCTTACACTAGTAAATGCGAATAACTGTAAGGGTCTATTAGAGAGCGGACACCATGCTAAATGCTTGAAATGCACTAAGTAACCTCATGACCTGGTTTTTGACCCGGCATGACCCATATTTGAACTTGACCTACATATCATCTAGACACAACTTCTGACCAACTTTGGTGAAGATCGGATGAAAACTACTTCAATAAGAGAGAGGACAACATGCTTAATCTTTGAAATGCACTAAGTGACCCCGTAACCTAGTTTTTGACCAAGCATGACCCATATTCGAACTTGACCTAGATATTGTCTAGACACAACTTCTGACCAAGTTTGGTGAACATCGGATGAAAACTATTTGAATAAGAGAGCGGACAGCTGTGGACGCTGCCCGCCGCCCGCCAAGGGTGAAACTATAATACGTCCCGTTTTTATAAAAACGGGCGTATAAAAATGTAAATCTAATGAATTATAGTGTAAAATTGGAATTAAAATATCAAGAAATGTTTGAACATGTTAACATGTATGCCCACAACTTGCTGCAAAGACAGCTCTGTGAATTTGAACAAAGATCTCTTGATTTCAAAACCAATCGGTGTCATCCTTCATCAAGACTAACTAGAATCCTATGAATCTTCAAGATATAGTGCAGCAAACAATGTAATGATACAAGCCTATGTGACCTTGACCTCATGACCTCAAATCAAATTTGTCTACTTTTCCACACATGAAAACACTCTTACCAATTTGCATAATAGTAGGTAAAAGCATTCTTAAAAATAGTGCTGCAACAAACGGTGTGTTACAAGATCCTATTTAAATTTTTCACCAGGTGACCTCAAAATCAAAAGGTGTTTTACCTTTCTTAGAAGTAACCACTATTCCAATTTTCATTTTATTGTAAAGTAAATAGAAGTTTGCCCTAAAGGGATTTTGTTTACTCCATCCCTGTTTTCCGGTCAGTCTGGTGCAAACATACCTGAATTCCTGCCTGGAATAGCCTGGTTGCCCAGTAAATGACCATTGGCCTTGACCTGCCTGTGGTGAAAGCTGGGGTCGTGGCCCGGATGACTGACCTTGTTGCCATGGAGACCCTTGACCCTGGGGACCTTGACCTTGCTGAAAGGTCAAACATTTTGAGAACATATTACATACTATGACATAAAGTGTGTGTTCAAATGGTCCAGCAATAACTCTCGTGCCAGACGCTGTTCCCACTGTTGTGAAATTGACCTTCAGCCATGAATGTATTTGAATACAGTCAAAACATGTACATAAACTTGAATTTAGAGTAACATATAAATATTAAACTTCTCCCATGTTGAATTTGTGTCATTTTAACTTATAAACCATATACACTCAAAAAACGAAAATGAATACTAGTATACAAAACAGTTCAAACACACAATTTATTCTGTTTAGAGGGCCATCCAAAGAACATTTCTGCGCAATTATTTTGAAATCCAGTCCATACTCTCTAGGATTGTTTAATTTTCTATGTAGCAATTTTAAAAACAAAAGCTGTCAGAGGACAGCGCGCTCTACTATTCGAGTGCTTGACAGTATAACGTAAGCCATCATGGGGAAATTGATTATATTCAATAATTTATTAGACGATCTTTCAAAAATAAAAAAAGGAAAAAATAATTTATTTTTTTTTTGGGGGGGGGGAGGGGTTGAGAGGGGGTATAATGTGGGGTGTGGTTATTTATTTGATGATGTTTAAAAAAAAAATTGGGGGGGGGCTGGGGGGGGGGGGAGGGATTCTGGGTAGGGGCGTGGGGTATTGTTTGGGTGGAATCCATTGTGGTATTCAGGTAAGTGTTGTTTTGTCAAAGTAATAATAAAATGTGATCATAAATAAAGAAGTTATGGCAATTAAAGCAAAATGTTCAATTATCTAAGTGTAAAAGGGGCCATAATTATGTCAAAATGCTTGATACAGTGGTCTGCTCTTATTTATAGGTTTGGGTCATGTTGGTAAAGTATGCAAAATATAAAAGCAATATGTCAAAGGGTATAGGAATTATTTGGGGTAGTACATAGATTTATCAATAATATGAATATTCTAAGTATAAAAGGGGCAATAATTCTGTCAAAATGCTTGATACAGTTGTATGCTCTTGTTTATAGGTTGGAGTCATGATGGTAAACAAGTATGCACAATATGAAAGCAATGTGTCAAGGCACATTGAAAATATTTGGGGTAGTACGCAAACTTTTAACATTTGCTGCATATTCTAAGTGGAAAAGGGGCTATAATTATGACAAAATGCTCGATAGAGTTGTCTGGTCTTGTTTATAGGTTGGGGTCATGTTAGTAAACAAGTATGCAAAATATAAAAGCAATATGTCAAAGGATATAGGAAATATTTGGGGTAGTACGCAAAGTTTAACATAGCATATGCATATTCAAAGTATAATTGGGGCAATAATTCTGTCAAAATGCTTGATACAGTTGTATTCTCTTGTTTATAGGTTGGGGTCATGATGGTTAACAAGTATGCAAAATATGAAAGCAATATGTCAAGGGACATTGAAAATATTTGGGATAGTACACAAACTTTAACATTTGCTGCATATTCTAAGTGGAAAAGGGCCATAATTATGACAAAATGCTTGATAGAGTTGTCTGCTCTTGTTTATAGGTTGGGGTCATGTTGGTAAAGAAGTATGCAAAATATGAAAGCAATATGTCAAGGGACAATGAAAATAATTGGGGTAGTACGAAAACTTTAACATTGGCACGCTTACGGCACGGCACGGAACGGATTGAAAACGCCAACGTAGGATAGCTCCACTATATATATTTCATATATAATAGTCGAGCTAAAAAGTATTCGCCATGTTTTTTAAACAAATCAAAATATATTTGGTGGATTATTGCAATATTACTTTGTTATAAATTCAAAATAATATTAGGCATTTAGAAGCTGATCAAAAAAAGGATCATGCATTTCAAACGTACTTTTAATTTAGAAACCACCCAAGAAACATTTCTGAAAAGTTTGGTTAATATCTATAAGACATCTAAAGAAGTTATTTGATCATAATTGTGTATCAAAACAACTGACATTTGAAGACAGACAGTGACTGTCCATAAAAGCATATCTATGAGAGGTTAGCGCTAAGATGAGCTTAAATGATCAAGGATGTGCTAAGATGAGCTGAAATGATCAAGGATGTGCTAAGATGAGCTGAAATGATCAAGGATGTGCTAAGATGAGCTGAAATGATCAAGGCTGTGCTAAGATGAGCTGAAATGATCAAGGCTGTGCTAAAATGAGCCGTAATGCTCAACGCTGTGCTAAGATGAGCAGCTGAAATGCCCAAGGCTGTGCTAAGATGAGCTGAAATGATCAAGGCTGTGCTAAGATGAACTGAAATACTCGACGAATTATTTATATTTTTGATGAATGAAATGTGAGGAAAATGCACCACAAATTCATCTGAGCTTTGGATCAAAAACTTTAATTTCCTCCAAGGCTTAAGTTAAAGATATTTAGAGCGGGTGTACCTATTTTCGAACAGCGTCTAATTTCGAACGAAAATTTAAACATTTAAAAACAATATAATTCAAGCATGAACTCTGACATATGACATCATATTTATGACATCATAACTTAACTCTTTCCGTTTCGTCCATGTTTGAGCGGCAACGTTGTTTAAATTTTGAAGAATCTCGCAAAGTCGTTTCACCAACCAGTCAAGTGAATTGAATTACGCAAATCTCAATTTCACCTTCACTAATTCCTAAGGTTACGTGACGTCATTTAAGTATTTCCCCGTCAGGTTTTGCTATTCTATTGTTAGTTAGGCATTTCCCAACTAGTGTGTATGCTCTATGTATAGCTTCCACAAACAAAAAAGGCAAAAATCAAGTGTTCGGAATTACAACCGATATATTAAACGATGTTCATTATTCCGAACAAATTTTTGTAAGTGTTTATCATTGAAGTTTACTGCAATAAAGCAAAAACTTACAAGAATATTGTTTTATAAATTACCAAAACTTAAAATAAATGGCTAATGTCTTGTCACATGAATTCGTTTTATTTTAGATATTATGAGTCGTCAATTACAAGCAAAACGTAAAAAGTACGACCCAGAAGTGGTTGGTCGCGCAGTCGAAATAATAAAATCGGGTACAATGACGCTTGGCCAGGCTTCCAAAACGTATAAAATACCTAAAACAACACTCAATGATCGTGTCCGTGGGAAGTACGCAACTGACCATATCGGTGCGAAGACCGTCCTCAGTGCTGACGAAGAGCAACAAATTGCCAACTGGGTGGTCCATATGAGTAGGGTTGGCTACGGTCGAACAAGACATGAGCTGTGTACGGTTGTCCAGAAAATTATCAATGACGCTGGCAGAAAAAAACTTTTCTTGAAAACAAACCGGGACAGCAATGGTTGCGTGGGGTTTTTAAGCGTCATCCGTATTTGTCCGTCCACACAATTATCCAATTAGGGAAGGAGCGGGCCTTCATCATTCAACGTTGGTTTGCCGAATTCGAACGCTACTTTAAGGATAAGCTCAAAGATGAAACTCTGCTGCTTGATCCTAGTAGAAACTACAACGCAGACGAGACAGGGTTCTCTTTGTGTGCACACAAGAATAGTAAAGTTGTTGCAAAAAAAGGAGACCCCGTCGTATATCATTTTGGCAACTCGGACAAGACTCAGATGACGGTGATGGCAGCAGCAAGTGCTTCTGGTCACTTCGTAACGCCAATGATGATCTTTCCTGGCCAAGGCTTCCCATACGACCCCTTAGATGTCTTTGAGGAAGCTGCGTTTGGTCGTTCTGAAAACGGTTGGATGGACTGCGAGGTTTTCGTTTGTTGGCTAAAAACGTTTTCATACCCGATATTAACGCCCGCCAAGTAAAGAAACCTGTGTTGTTATTGATAGACGGGCATTCTACGCACATCACAATGAAAGCATCAGACACATTCCTTGAAAATGGAATCGAGCTTTACTGTCTAAAAAATCACCAAAAAAAAACAACCTAACGCTCTTTGTACAAAATGGTTTTAAATGCGTAACACTTTATATCTCACAAGATAAAAAGATTGCATATTATATGAGATATGATTGACACATGTGGAAGTGTCTTTTACCGGAGAGCTGGTCCATGTCTGCTTGTCACTGGGTGACTTCCCTTGTTGCCACGACGACGACCCTGCAGAGGCCTGTCTGGGCTGATTCCAGGCCTTCTCAGTCTGTGAGGCAGGCTTGCTGGGAGCCAGATGCTCATTGTTTTTCAGAACCAATACACCCCCAGTGTGAACACCACTCCCTACAATGACAGGAATATGTAAATATAATTTTGTGAGCCTTCCTTTAGGAACACGTGACTTAAAGGGGCCTTATCACAGGGTTTGGCATGTTGTTGAGTTTGTCATTAAATGCTTTATATTGATAAATGTTAACATTAAATTTTAAAAGCTCCAGTAAAAAATAAAAAATAAAATTTAAAAAAGGAAAAAAAAGTAGCCCGCAGCAGGGCTCGAACCAGTGACCCTCGGAATCCTGAAGTTAACAAACATTAGCCAACTGAGCTATCCTGCCAAGCATACATAAGATGCGTATTTTATACCTTATATAAGCAATCTTCATAGTTTCACAAATTTAAACGACAACAATAGAACTTTCCAATTATTCAATTGTTTCGCGTTGCAACGCTTTATAATTTTTAGGCTTTGAAATCGTCAAAAGATGCATATATAGCTATATTAGACCATGGCAAATGTTCAGTCATACTGTTTCCTCACAAATATCATAACAAACCGAAAATTTGCGATACTGAAACAACTTCAATTTTGTCAATTTACCAAACCATGAAAAGATCCCTTTTATGCATAAGTGTGAAGTGTCATGTAAGATTAGCCTGTGTAGTCAAAACAGGCTAATAAGGTACAACACTTATCATTCAAGCTGGATTTTTGCTAAGAAGAGACTTCATCTAAACCAAAAATACAATAAAAGCAGAAAGTGTTGTCTCTGACTAGCCTCTGCTCACTGCGCAGGCTAATCCGGGATGACACTTTAGCAAATTCATTTAACCTGGTTTTCCAATGCGAGGCTCATTTGATTTTATATTACCAAAATAGTGTGGGGGTAGATTTGAAACAGATTTGTTGTGTTTGGTTTCAATTTTAATTGTTATCAATGGTATTACGTCTTTCACTTAAATAGAGGTACGGTGGCAATGGAAGTAGAGTGCATTTCATGGCCAATGTCCACACAAGTTATGTGGTCGGACTGGGGACTTGAAAAACATCCTAATTGGATGCTAAGATAAAATCAATTGGATAATAACACTATTGATCATCTTTGGCTTTATAAAATCCGTACAACAACATTACCCATTAATACAATTATAATTGTTAGAATACTTTGATATAAATGTCATGTCAAATGTGTTTAATGATGCCTAATGATTAGGTGTCTAATGATAAAATAAATCGCTATAAAAATAATTTTATTTCAATACTGTGGGGCCCGGTAATAAAGGCCCATAACATTACCTACCAACAGTTTTAGCTGGTACTTGGGCAGCCTGTGGTGATGGCGTAGGCTGGGCACCAACCCTGCCCCCTGGGGACCGGAAGAACACGGGCTCAGTCGTGGGTGCACCCAGGAGATACTTGGGCGAGTTGGGCTCGTCTTTCACTGATTTTCCGCTCTTCAGATTGTCTTGCTGGGCTTGTTTTTGCATGATGGCCTAAAATATAAAGAGGACTACATGATATTCACTGCCTTGGGCATGAAAAGTCTGCACAAAAATTAGGTAAATAATAAATTAGAAGTGGGCAATTAAGCCCTTAGCCCTTAAGGGCTTAGCTGAGTTTCAGGTACAACAAATGTTGAAGATATGTATTGTTGAATGTATTTTTACTTCATGTGACTCAATTGAAAACTTGATTAGCATATGGTCAACATAAACATTCAGACCAAGTTTCATTGCGATAGGGTAAAAAATGAGACTTAGACCAGATGATCTAGTTTTTGACCCCACTTTGCACAAAGTTGAACTTGGACAAGATATTGCCTAAGTAAAAAGCTTTCCAGATGGTGAGAAAGCTAAATACAAAGAAACACATTTCATTGTACTGGAACAGAGCAATATTACCTGAATGGCCACATTCTGTCTTGACTTTCTTTCTGGGCTGGGACCAAGCATCATCGTAGATTTGTTTTCCGAGTTGTGATCGCTAGGAATCGCCAGGGTCACAGTCTTGGTTGTCTTGGTTATGGTTGACGTTGACACACTTACACCCTCCTCAGCTTTTACTGTTTTCACTGAGAAATTCAGCCTGAAATAATTTAGTCGAAATTATATAAAATGATGTGGTACATTAACAGAGAGGGTAATAACATGCTAGTCAAGATGGGAACATCCTTGCAGAGACAGGTATTTTTCACTGCTTTTGTTTTATATTTACTTTCCCTTCACTTTCCAGCCGTATCAGTTAAGTCCAGATAGAGAGTGAATATTTAAACAAAATAAACACTTATCATTTTCTTGCTGATATGGCTGGAAAGCCGAATTAAAAGATATTGATACAAGGGACACAATTGTCACAAAACCAGGTTTTCAATATGAAAAAAAGTCTGATAAAGGGAGACAACTCAAACTGAACTGATTGTTTATAATGAACCCCTTAAGTTTCATAATAAATCTATTTTTAGTTGTGGCGAACTCGACCTTGGAGATAATGACGTAATTCTTTCGTGCGACACACCGTCCAATGATGGTGATCAAATGTGCAGAATGACTTTAAAATCTCACAATGAATGACATAGTTATGGCCTGGACAAGCTCATTTATGGCGATTTTTTACCTTTGAACTCAAAGTGTAACCTTTACCTTGGAGATATCGATGTAATTCTTTCGCGCAACACACCGTCTAATGATGGTGAACAAAGGTGCCAAATGATTTTAAAATTCACAATGAATGACATAGTTATGGATCGGACAAGCTCATTTTTGGCCATTTTTGACCTTTGCAGGCTGTCAAGTGACCTTTTTTCAAAAAGTAGGAAAAAATAGGAACTACTTTTGCAAGAAAAGTAGGAAAAAAGTAGGAAAAAGTAGGAACTTTTCCCTCAAAAGTAGGAATACATAATACTTATTTTTTAGACACAGGTCCAGGAAACATAGCTTGAAACAGAGCAGGAGTGCCATCACATGTTCTGTATGGATACCCACTTGAAGCTACCTTAAGGGCCCAGAAGATTTCAGCCTTTTGTACCTGTTCCTTGTGTGATGGATGTACTTGCATACAGATAGATTTATCCCCACAACCCTGAGAGCTGCTTGGCTTTTGGGCACTTCCAAACAAACACTTTTGTGAATTATCATGCATGTATTTCATGTTTTCCTTGTGTTTTTATCCATCTGCATGACTTATAAGTTGATTAGCACCAGAATTACTACAAGATGGACTTCATTCAGACAGTACAATATCTTGCAAACTCATTGCCGGTATCTCTCTTGCACCATGATCCCAGTGTTTTTCCACTGTTGTCCAACTTCTCCATCCATGAAGGGTTAAACTTTGTTTTCCCACTAGGAATTTTAGCACTTATAGTGTATCTATGATAATTAAGTTTCAAGCAAAGCTACCCTGATAAAGAAGTATACATGTAATTAGATGCTGTTCATTTTTGTGTATCATCAAATAAGTGGTTAGAGGTCTTCTGTGTATCGATATAAAAATGGTAATTATATTGTGCATGTTATATCCTTAAGCAGAAGACCAAATTTATTTAGTGATACACCAACTTGTTGTACAAGATTAATACTAGTATATAAAGAAGTGTAAATGCTCTGCTACAGCTACATTGTGAAACCTTTAAATTGACAATAGGGTGCAGTTATAATGACTTAAGTTACATTCAAAATGACTGGTCATTGCAGAGCAGATTATGCAACTGGAGATAGGACCTTATCACCTGACATCTTTTATGACAGCATTGATTGGGCAATGAAACAGTTGCACTACATTGTTTATTCCAGTTTCAAATAATGGCTTTTACATTATTGATGACTTTGCGGGAGTGTAATAATGCTGTTTAATAATTTTAATACTTCGCTTTAACACCTTGAAGTTACCTCACTAGCAATGGCATCATTAGACAAGAACTGTGTTTGTCCAAAACACAATGCCCACTATTGCGCAGCTTTGAAATAAAATTTCAATATATCATTTGGCAGGTTTAGAAATTATCTCCCTTTTAAAGCTTATTACTTCCCTTGGATTGTATTTTTTAACTTTTGACCTTGAAGAATGACCTTCACCTTTCACCACTCAAAATGTGCAGCTTCATGAGATACACATGCATGCCAAATATCAAGTTGCTATCTTCAATATTGCAAAAGTTATGGCCCATATTAAAGTTTTCGGACGGACACACACACACAGACAGACAGACAAACGGACTGACAGTACAACTGCAATATGCCACCCTACCGGGAGCATAAAAATGTATCAGGGCATTTAGGCTCTGTGCATTTATCTTTAATTACTAAACATGATGTACCTATGATATCAATAGAACATCATATCCGTTGTCATGTAATACAGAATTTATTACATTATATTTGTAAATGATAAAAACTCGGCAAAGCATCAGTTTTATCTTTTTTCCAATAACTTGTGTAATAAATTCCATATTACATAACCACTCATACAATACATGTATCTCTATATCTCTACATTCCAAACAGCAATATCATGTAAACATGCATAAGGTTTGGTCAAATTGTTGTCAATGGAAACAAAATAAAACTGGAATAAACAATGGGTTCCCTCAGCTCTTGCATCACTGGGAACTGTGTAAGGTAGTGAAGTCTGCAGTGTACAAATGCTAAGTTAGTAAACAAGGCACTATTGTTACTTCAAAAAAAACTTGTCAATAATTTTAAAAGTTACATAAGAAATAAATATTTATGCTCCTGAAGAGGTGCTAGCAGACAGTCAGCATGGTATGTCAGTTCTCATCTAGATGAATGCACATTAACAGGGATACAGTCATGCCATAGATTCATTCATCCTGCAAGTTTACTAAATTAACTCTTAAAAAAAAAAATTCTCCATTGAAAATGAAAAAGTAGGAATAGTAGGAAGATTTGGTAAAAAAATAGGAAAAAGTAGGATCCTGATGAAAAAGTAGGAAATAGTAGGAAAAAGTAGGAAAAAGTATGACCGCTTGACAGCCTGCCTTTGCACTCAAAGTGTGACCTTGACCTTGGCGATATTGTTTTTATTTTTTGCGCAACATACCATCTAATGATAGTGAACAAATGTGCCAAATGATTTTAAAATCTCACAATGAACGAAAAAGTTATGGCCCGGACAAGCTTGTTCCGCCCGCCCACGCGCCCACCCGCCAGACGACATTCACCAATCTAATAACCAGTTTTTTCCTTAAAAAAAAACTGGTTAAAAAGCTATAAATGGTAATCAACAACAAAAAATACCTGTATTGCAAGGACGTCCCCATCTTGACTATAATCAGATTACACTTCTGATAAAGAGCTTTAAATTATTAAAACAAAAAGATGGTTCAACACAGCTGAATGTCAATGACAGGGGTGTGGCTTTAGACTCAACTCTGGGAAAGAAAACCCTATGCTTGGAGCACCCATACACAAGCAAAGATGCAGACTAATTATTAAAACTGTTGTAGCATTGAAAGAGAAAAATCAGATGGGCGAGAAATCATAAACTTGCGGTCAAATGGAATCACACGCAGATGTAATGTCATATTTCCCCCTATCACTTCATATTGCCTTTATAACTGTTATTAGACTTGTTGTTATGTGTAACAAGAGCACCGCATAGCGGGTGCCAACGCTCAGCTGCAGTTTCAGTTGTGAACAAGAAACACGGAGACGGGTGATGCTCCCCAAAGTTTTTTTTGTCACAATATTGCACTATATATTCAGATAAAAGGAAACGTCTTGAGGGCACAGTAGTTGGGGGGACAAGAATTTTTTATAGAAAATTTCAAAGGGCCATAACTCTGTGAAAAATCATCCGACCAGAACCCGCTGATAATATGCACATCTCCTTTTGGTAGTGAAACTTCCCATAAAGTTTCATTGAAATCCGGTGGTCATTAGTTGCTGAGAAATAGCCGGGACAAGAATTGCACTATATGTACAGTTAATGGAAAATTTCAAAAGGGCAACTCTGTGAAAAATCATCTGACCAGAACCCACTGATAATATGCACATCTCCTCTTGGAACTGAAGCTTCCCATAAAGTTTCATTGAATTCCGGTCATTAGTTGCTGAGAAATAGCCCGGACAAGAATTGTGCACGGACGGACACACGGACAGACGGACAAAGCGGCGACTATATGCTCCCCCCAAAATAAATTTGGGGGAGCATAATAAATGAAAGCTTGTCAGAAGAATTTTTTGTTTTAGAGGTCACAGTGACCTTAACCTTTGACCTAGAGACCCAAAAATGGGTGTGGCGAGTAGAACTCATCAAGGTGCAGCTACATATGAAGTTTCAAAGTTGTAGGTGGAAGCACTTTGATTTTAGAGCCAATGTTAAGGTTTAAGCACAACGTCGACGGTAGACGGCGGACGACACGACGAGCAGGCTATGACAATACCTTGAGTTTTCTCCAAAAACATCTGAGCTAAAAATGATGGCCCTTTATTGCTCACTTGATTTTACTTAATAAAGCTATTGTCATACCTGCCATGCAACTGCCACTAAGACCTTTGAATGTCATTTGTGATTCCATCACCATACATACATATCTGCCTTGCTCTTGTAAAGCAGGGCATATGCAGTCAGCACAGGCTAATCAAGAACAACACTTTCCAACTACATTGCACTTTCATTAAGAGGCTGATTTTAAACAAAAAATCCAAAACGTGAAAAGTTTCGTCCCTGATTAGACTTTTCAAAATGCATAGGCTAATCTGGGACGACACTTGAGGCACATGCATTAAACCCAGCATTCCAACAGCATGTCTCATTTTCTTCCCTGACTCACTTGCTGTGTTGCTGGCTGATCCAGCGACCGTGCTCCAGTAGCCTGTGACATCTTAGCTGAGTCTCGATCTCCGTGGCCAGGCCTTCAGGGGGCAGCTTACTGTAACTATAGCAACTGTGGGCCTTCTCTATTGGCTGAAAACAGCGCAGCTCTGCATCCTCGGGTAATGGGAAATCTTCGTCTGCAAAATTTTTATCATATATAGTTTAGTGGTCTCATTTAAAACCCCAAGGGCAGGATATTTAGACAAAATAATTCCAGAACATATGTCAACTGTCCTACGAAAGAGCTTTGTCACAGAGATAACAGCAGTCCCTTACCAGGTTGTCAAAGTAGCCTACATAATGTATGTTTTCGTAATGGCAAAATGCAGAGTATATTTTTCAATCATTTCTGTAACAATAGCAACCACAATTTGGTCTTACAGAACAAACTGAAATAACGTGACCACTTAACTAATACCTAGTTTAAACAACTTAACATAAATACTTGTTGAGTTGTTGCAGGATCCAGATTTTGGTCATCATTTATTTCTGTAACCATAGCAACCACATTTTTTGTCAAAAAAATAATGTGTATAATCCCCATATTGCTCTCCATACACATACTGAGTACTGACTGGTTAGTACTTTCTATTTATCGCAATGGCCAGATTTGTTAAACGATCTGAATCAAAGCGCTGAAGGCACTGAAGTTGTTCCCTGTTGTCATCCTTCAATAGCTTGAGCACATTGCACAGGCTAATCAGTGTGCACAGGCTAATCTTATTTGACATGCATTAAGCCCCGTTTTCCCTGAAAGCAGCCAATACGTACAGATTTCAATGATAAACACTAGACTGGCCAATGTCGTCTTACAAGCTGGTTAATACACACACTGCAGTAGTAGAGCAGATGCTCCTAAGCATTCGTCGTCTGCAGTGCAGACAAGCTGCAGTAATCGTTCCTACCATAGTGAGTTACCGTCCTTAGCGTAGCTAAGCACATACTGATTTGCAAAACATGCTCTGTAAATTTATTTGGCCGCTAACGCGACCAACTGAATACCAACAGATTTAATTGACTTAACGTGCATAATCCCCATTTGGCCTTCTATCCAAATACCAAATTTCATCCATCTAGCTAAAGTTTTTTATGAGGTCTCACCTCATTCAGATTTAGTTTTTATGTATTTCTTGAAAAATGCAACCACAATTTTGGCAGACACACAGAACCTCTGAAATATGACAAATATTTCCAATATGTCTCCCTAACCACGTACCAAGTTTCATTAACCTAGCTTAAGAACTTTTTGAGATATTGCACAATCCAGATTCAAGGACAGGTGGTAAACATATAATCCCCTCCAGTTATGCCTGCATGTGACAAAACAGTTTACAGAAACAGGAAATCTTATTATTAATATAATACACAGTTGAGGGGTATAGTAAATACTGCACCCCACGGAGTCTTGTCAACCAAAGCCAAAACAGAAGCCGAAAGGTGAACACTACTGGGTGAGGGGGGCAATATAACATTCAACCCGAAAAGTGCCTATGAAAATTTTATTATTAAACTGCAGATTTAACATTAATGTTACTAGTTATCTGCATTGAAGTTTATTTATATTTATTATTGCCTACCAATTACAATCTGAAAGGGACCTTTTCACGTTTTGGTAAATATACAAAATAGAAAATATTTGTTTCAGATCCACAAATTTTCCTTGTAGTTATGATATTTGCGAGAAAGCAGTTACACTGAAAATTGACCATACACTAAAATATCCCTAATAGGTATCTCTTGACTGAAAATTGTAAAGAGTTGCAAACGCCAAACGATTGAATAATTTGGAGAGTTCTGTTGTTGTCGTTACAGGGCCCTCAATCTGTCAAATTCACGGCCGAAATTCGGCCGCATTGCCCCACCTGAAAAGTATACTTTTTTCCCCTTTTGGGGGGAAAAATTCCCCCTAAATTTTATTCTTCTTTTTTAAATAGATGTGTTTCATAATTATTATATCTCAATTCTATTTTAAGTCAATCTTGTCAAACATACTAAATTATGAAAAAAAGCAATGAATATAGTGCAAACATGTACAAATGTAATAATTTGAGAGTAAGTAAAAAATCCCCCAAAAAGGGAAATGCCGCAAAAATTCCCCCTGCTTTGGGTAGCGACCTGCTTTCCCTAAAATGGATTGAGGGCCCTGTCGTTATATTTAGTGATACTACGAGGATTGCTTACATTAAGTATAAAATTCATCACTCATCCTATGAGCACGGATGGCCAGTTGGTCTAAGCGATAGACTTTTACTCCAGGGGTCAGTGGTTCGAGCCAAGTTGAGGGTTACTTTTTTCTTTCATTAATTCCATTTTTGCTTTTTTAACGGAACTATTTAGTTCCAATGAATACATTTATCAATTAAATTTAATGACAACCTTCAGATAAGCCTGCGCAGACCGACAGGCTAATAAGGGACTACAATTTCTGCCTTGACTGGATTTTGGATTAAAAGAGACTTGTTTTACACAAAAAAATCTATCGAAGCAAAACGTTTTGTCCCTGATTAGCTTATGTGGATTGCAAAGGCGTATCAGGGTCACCACCTTTTAGGCACATGCATAAAGCCCCTTCTCCCAGATTGCAGCTCATAAATGTACTTATTTTATAAAAGCTTTTCTCTTCAGACTCGACCAAATTGTGCAGACCGTTTTGACATAAATGCATCATCAAAAAATACATTTCTTTGATATTATAACCTTCTTGTTATTTGCCTGCTCTTACATTTTGTAACATCAGCCTCAAGTTTCCCTTGCTGCACTTGTATACTGCTTAACACTTTGTTGAGGTTGCCCCATAACCTGAAAACAAAAGTGCACAAGTCAGATTTTAGAGGCAAAAAGATAAAGCATAAACAAGAAACCCTTTTCCCATGAATTTTGGAAGGGGGAATATTAAATCAATCATTTTACCCATAATGTGTTCACAGTTCCCGGGTAGTTAGATTTGATTTGATAATGACATAAGTGCAACGTTTAATAGGCATCCATTCAGAATTCTGAGCAAATTGTATTATTTTAAAACAACGATTATGTCTATTGAATTTCACAAAACTATAACTTACCACATTTTAATTAAACTACTGACATCTCTTTTAACAGTGTTAGAGACATATTTGTCACTTCTGGAATTAAGACACAAGACAGGATATTTTCCTCAAATTTTGGGGCTGAATGTGACCCAATTTCTACTACGAAAAGTATATTTTCAAGAATGTTTCCACAAAATAAAAAAATAAATTGAAAGTTAAAATAAAAATCAGATTTTCAAGTTTTCATTATTTAGCAAAAAAGTATAAAATGCTCTAAAGTCAATGCCTAAAATTATTTTCAATATGAGTGTCTATTAGTAACAAACTATTTATTATTTAGCGAAACAATGTTTATTATTGTAAGTAAATTTTAAATATTCTAATATTCCCCTGGTATTCTGTGTTCAAATTCCACCATTCAAAGGCCCCTGATTGCTCTCTCAGGAGTAAAAGTACACCCTGCAAGAAAACGGGATAAACAAGTCAATATACATACGTTGAGGTTTTCAGGACATGTCTATCAAAGCTCTGGGGGTTGAGTTTGAGCCAATCTAGGATGAGTTTCACAGCAGGTAGCGTGAAATACTCGCACACTTTTGTCTCTTGTTTTGGAGTGTACTGTAGCAGAATGTCGAGCATCGACACTGAAAAGTACCAGCATGTCTTTTGTTTAACATCCCTTTCCACTAACACATTAAAATATGTAGAAAACATTTCTAAAGAACATAATGCATTTGAAAATACCATTAACCACTATTAATCTGACTTATTATAAAGGTTTGGTGGTTAATTATAATATTTTTCTGTACACCTTTTGGGTTGCGATTCCTTCATTGATAAAGTGCACTATGTTACCAAGCTCATGGTAAAGAGTACATTTTAGTCCTTCCAAGAACTTTCCAACATCAACAAATGAGACCGCTGTAGGAAATCTGGGCTAAATTACTGTGTGTAAAAAAATGTCCCACATTGGACTGTGCAGTCAGCACAGACTAAACAGGGACAGCAGTTTCCGCTTTTATGAAGGTGTTTGTTTACAGGAAATCACTTCTAAATCTAGATTAGGCAGATAGGATTGTCTCTTACTCGCGTATTTGGATTGGACAGGATCCTCTGGGACAATATTTTATACAGCTGCATTAAGTTTGGATCTCCCAGATCAATGCTCATATTTTAATGTAAGTTTTACCAAAGTAATGAACAGATTTCATGTCAGAATGAATTCAATTATTTTTAGTGATTATGGTTTTCAAAAGATATTCTTTCAAATGTAAAAAAAAAAAAAAGGAATATGATTGTGAAAAAAACGCATAATATTTTGAATATTTTTAGTATATGAATTCAGATTTAACAAATTATAAACGACTAAATGAAGTTTTCTGCATAAATATTTCAAATATTGTAACATGCTTGTTTTAACCGTTAAAAAATTACTGTTGTTTAACTTACAAAAAACAATACCAAAATATTACCTTATCTTGACCATAATAAAATAAATAGTTTTGTATGAACACAAACATTTGTGAGATAATGTTACATGAAAGAAATTATAAAAAAAATCAAATTAATGGTGTATAGATGAATAAGCAACTTTTCTTGTTCTAATGAACTGCCAACACCCTTTCAGTTCCTGTTCACTGATATGAGTAGAGGCAGAGGCAATCATAAGGATTTGTAAGTTATTATCAAGGAAATTTATAAAGTGTACTAAGTCAAAGTAAGTACTCCAAAATGTTCATTACATACTGTGCTTAAACTGTTCATTATGTTTATTTAAAGGTTTTACTTAATTTGACAAATGTTACCGGTACTTTAAATTTTGAGGTGTTAACTAAACAGGGGTGTGATTTATGAACCGCCTCTTACCACATTACATTATTCAAGTAAACCCTTCATATGTATACAGATCCAGCAAAGTACATTAACTATTTGTAAAATTAGTTTAACATTCAAAGGGAGGAAATCAGCTGAAAGCAGGAAATATCACACCCCTGCAGTAAATGTGCTAATTGACTGCTTTTGTTGCTTTGATAAAAAAAAATAGCTAAATAAAGTGTAACAGACCCGTCAGAGTGAACACGAGACTAAAACAGGTCTCCTCGTCATCAGTGAGTTCCCCTGAGTCGCCATTAGGGACCCCTGACTGGGCGTCCCCTGCGCTCACATGCTGTACATGGTGCATTGCGAAGATGTTGATGGCCACGATGTGCACGAGAACCTGCCAGGGGAAACTCTGCGAGGTCACATGGGCGGGCAGACCGCTTGCCAGCTTGTCGGAGATTTCTGCCGCTTTCACCAGGTCTGTGTATGTAGCGAGTACAAACAGTTGAATATGCGATGCTTTATGGGAAAACTGGGCTTAATGCGTTTGTGTAAAGTGTCATCCTTGTTTAGCCAGTGCAGTCAGCTTTCAGATTAACAAAACAATCAGCCTTTACTAGATGTTTGCTATGAAGATACAACCTTTTAATGAAAAATAAATAAAAACATCCCTGATGTGACTGTGTGGACTGCACAGGCTTGTCTGGGACGACACTTTAGGCATATGCATTAAGCTAAATTTTCTCAACGCAACTAATATTATTAATCACTCTTTAAAAGCATTAACCTTTTGAGTCAAAGTCAATAAGGACTGGGCTGAATAAAGCTTCATATGAATAAAGCTTGCACGAAGAAGCATGTTTCTATAGACACGCTTGTAATGCTTCATCTTTGTCAAGTTATTATTCAACAGAATCACGTTTGGTTTCGCTAATTTGCAAATGTGTCACAAAACAGATACCAAACCTCTTACTGCACTAGTTTCAGTAATATATATATATAGTACAGAAACATGAACAAATATATCTTATTTCCCTATTTATCTCTTTGAATCTTGAATGCAAAAACTTTAAAAAAAAACACACAATAAAAACAATACAAATCAAACTATTTAAATTTTAGTTAGTTATAGTAAAATATCTAAATGTTAATCAGCATTGCATGTATCTATTAATAGCAATTCAAAGTAAATAGGGATTCATTATTTTAAGTAAATGAAAGACATTTTTAAAATCCGTCTTTCCAGGTACTCAAGGTCAATATTCCCCTCTGGAAAGGGCCCTGGCCTTGTTTCTCTATGTGTGAAAACATGCGCTGGAGTACTAAACCCACCCACCTGTGCAAAGATGCACCAGGGCATGAAACTGTAGGAAGCCTGTGATCATTTCACTCGCTGAGAGACGACCTTTGAAATCCGGGCTGAAAACAAGTAGACAAAGCTGGCTGTTGAATAATTTAATGAATTTTTTTTATATGCATAAGCAGTTTTCAGTATTTAAGTCACATCTCATTGGTACCTTTCCTTGGCAGTCTTATCAGTACACATACATTCCGGAAACTGACATCTTCAAGACAGCTAAGCAAAGTGGTTGTTTAACCCGACCCATAATAAGCAAAGTAAAAATGGCTTTTGAAACCAGCATATAACCAGAACAGCCTGCGAGTCACTCGCAGTCTGTTCAGGTTTTATGCTGTTTGCTGCTCATCAGTAACTAAGGGTTGGAAATTAAGCCTTTAAAACTTGAATCTTGTAAGAAAGGTATTTAATTAAACGTAACTTTCTAAGGGACTACACATGCATCAAAATATGTATCTTTCTGGTAAAGGGTTAAAAAAAAACATATTTGCAAGACAATGTCGTCAATAAGTTCTACAAGGGAAATGTGAGGTACAAATCCAAAATGCCCAAAGCCCAGTGTTCCCAGAACAAAGCTCAAGAACTCACATGTCCTTGGTCAATTTAGAGTACAACTTCTCCAGGTTGGTGGCAGCCACAGAGAACGGCACCTTCACAGCAAGACTTCGAATGTAGTAGAAGACCGTGGAGAGTTTGTTCCCTTTGGACGCCTCCAAGATAGCCAGCTGATTGTAGGGTTGACCTGGAATAAACGGGATAGTCATGGGTGTTTTGGAGATTTCACTGTAAGGCTACAACAAATTGATCAAACGTTCCATCAGATTTGCTGCACATACAAAAAAAATTCTTTTAGTTTAGGGTTCATTTAGCCCTGCATACAAATGTTAAATATAGGAGTATAAGGCTTTTCTCCTATGCTCATAAAAACAATTTTGAGAAAAGGGTCGCACATATATTCTTTAATTATTTATGAATTCAGTTGCACAAAAAAATTTAATGTTCAGATTACATGATCATAACAATTAGCACATTGGGAAAATTTAACACAGCTACACAGGAATGTATTTTATTTATGGAACTTATAAGGTTGTTCAGCTTTTGGAAGGAATTCGCCCAAATCATATTGTACATTGTATGATTTAACAAGAGCACCACATAACTGGTGCCAACGCTCGGCTGCAGGTGCAGTTTAAAATTTATTTAGTGACCCAAAAATGGGTGTGGTGTGTAGAACTCATCAAGGTGCAGCTACATATGAAGTTTCAAAGTTGTAGGTGGAAGCACTTTGATTTAAGAGCCAATATTTAGGTTTTAGCACAACGTGGACGGCGGACTAGCTGGCTATCACAATACCTCAGGTTTTCTCCGAAAACAGCCGAGCTAAAAATTAACAATTGAGTGAAACGGACTGCAAACATTGATTTGGATACCGGTAAGTAAACTCAAACTTGGCTTTTTATATCCTTGCAATACAGGAACTCTTCCACTTTTATAGGCAATACAATCTAAAACAGAATGGTGCTTTTACCCCTTTCCTACTAGGAAGCAAAGTGAAAATGGCTATATGCAATAAAACCAGACCAGCCTGCGAGTTACTTACAGTCTGTTCAGATTTTATGCTGTGTGCTGCTTATTAGTATCTTAGGGTTGGAAATATCGGCTTTAAAACTTGAGTCTAGTTGGAAAGAATTACTTATATTTGAGCCTTTATCTCTAAGAAAATATATATAACCGCCAAAGTGCTTATCAGAGTGGTAAAGGGTAGAGACAGTTATGCATGCCTCACCATTGAAAGGTACCAGCGATGCTGCATGCCAGTAGTACGTCTGTGCCTGGTCTATCTGCTGTCTGTAGCGAGCTGGAAAACACCATTCAATTCGGATTGTGCCCAATTACTTTTATAGCCATCAATAAAATGTGAATTTATGGCTGGGGCAAGAATTTTCAAACAGATTTAGACACATGCAAGGACAAACACTGCCATTTCAATATGTGGCCTACTTCAATTGGGGCTTAAATATATACTAGGGATGCAAGAGGTTACAAAAATCATTAACCGGTTAACCTTTTCCCGTAACCGGTTATTAACCGGTTAACCGAAACGCCTTAAGAAGTGAAAATGATTTAGAGTACGTAAAAAAATTCATACCGCTCGAACAGCCCTGTAGAAACAAAAGTTATTTCAAATTTGAAATCGCTTGCGTTGATAACATGCCAGTTTCGTAAGAAAATGTATTGTACAATTTATTTTAATAATTTTGTATATATGCTATATATTTTATTTAGTTTTCCTGCGTACATGCACAGGGGTAAAAAAAACAACAAACTACACAATGTTCATTTTCACGTGTTAATAACTTATTTTTGGTTGGGCCGCTTATTATACGTTCGCGTCGTATCGCTCACAAAAATGGTGTGTTCATTCTGTTTTAATTTTTGAAACTCAAATTGGCTTAATATATAAACGTTTATTCCCTTTCTATTCGACGTAAAGTGGGTCATATGTGTCCAACAAATTCGCATCTCTTCTTATTCGATACTTACATATTTTGTTGTTTGCATTTTGGCGTTTGTAACCGAATAAGTATCGTTTGTCAGTATTTTCATTATACAATTAAAAAATGTGGTTAAAATAAAGAACACAAATGCAAATTAAATTAATTTTGCACGATATGTAAGTTGTATGTTTAATATAATCAGTACATTTATTTAATAGCGAAGTAACTAAGTATAATGATCTCAAATACTGATAGTTACGTATGTTTGTTAATGTACCATAGCGCGAAAATTTTAAGCAATTACACAAATACTAAATTCAACGGTTTTATTTTGTATCAATTTTTAATTGATGTTTAATTATTTAATAAGTTAATAATTTGCTTTCTTTAATAACACTTTCATCGAACGGTAATGGTGGAATCATTAGACGTAATATTACCATAATTATATTAATTTTTGATAAACGAAAGGACGTTAACTCGTCAAGATTTCAACTACGGATGCAATTCTTGATAAAAATGTTACTTATAAACACGGTATTTTTGCGAGCAATCAGTGTTGGGTATTGGTTAACAAAACATCAAAATAAGCCGTCTAATGTCTCCATTGTTTTTTATCGCGAGTTCAATAAACGTGTCAATTATTTCTTTGCTAATAGCTCCCACTCACCGCAGTTCGCTAGTTAAATTTTAGCAAGTCAAAAAAAAACACAATAGTGTCAGTTATCAAAACGTACCGCCTATTTGTTATCACAAAGGTATTGATTAATTGTTTTATTACTTTGATTGTTGACACGTTATTTATTACTGTCGATCGTGCGGCATGTTGTTCTAACTAGTCGCCAGCGCAAGTTGGCAGTATGTCACGCGAAAAAAGTAAAATCGTACAAATTATTCCATTTTTTTCCAGGTTAACCTTTTTCCGAAAATGTAACCGGTTAACTGATCATTTCGGTAGGTTAACCGGTTAACCTCTTGCATCCCTAATATATACTGAAGATTCCCATACAAGCAGTGTCCCTGTGTGTACATAGGTCATTAAAAATGAGAGTTGTGTGACAAAATCACTTTGCATTCAGTGTGTTGGCTGTTTTCAACATGGTTTATACTATGTTATTTTTCAATTCATAATGTTATGATAGAATGTAAACCACATTGCTCAATGCTACTACAAGACATACCAATGTCGCCCAAGTGCACCAGACAGTGTTGGCAGACATACAAACAGGAGCTCTTCTTTGGAGGGGTCACCTTTAGCTTTGTTAATGACTTTTCTGCAACCATATTTCAATAAGTATTTTTTGCATTGAAAAAATACAAACTTTTGTGACAGATGCACAACATTCTGAACATATCAGAGATATTTGTGTAGTGACTCAGTGTTTGTTACAATATTAGTTATATTCTTATGAACATTTTCTCTATAAAAATTCTCACCATCCTAAGAAAAATAACAATACTCATTAAACAAAACTAGAGTTTTTAAAAACAATTTATTTGACAGCAAATAAATACCTTAAAGGATAATATTTGTTATATTATCATAACTATTTTTTTTTTTAAATTCCTATCTTTTTAAAACAGGTCAAAATGCCTTAATGCATTCATTTGGCCTGCTGATATTTCACCACCTATGTGGGTTGTTAAATTTTTAATCATTTTTTCCTAGATTCTTGGTTTAAATAGGTGGGCTTGTAAAATTGTTCTGTTACTGTTGTCAAGTAATAATATAAGAATTCAGGCTTGCTTAGTTGAATTGGTTATTTTGATGGCTGTCTGGCAACCAGTAACTGATAATCTGACCTTTCATGACCCCATAGCAGGCAGTTATAGATAAACTGACTTTTCATGACCCCATAGCAGCCAGTAACTGATAAACTGACCTTTCATGACCTCATAGCAGCCAGTAACTGATAAACTGACCTTTCATGACCCCAAAGCAGCCAGTAACTGATAAACTGACCTTTCATGACCCCATAGCAGCCAGTAACTAATAATCTTACCTTTCATGGCCCCATAGCAGCCAGTATCTGATTAACTCACCTTTCATGACCCCATAGCAGCCAGTTACTGATAAACTGACCTTTCATGACCCCATAGCAGGCAGTAACTGATAATCTGACCTTTCATGACCCCATAGCAGCCAGTAACTGATAAACTGACCTTTCATGACCCCATAGCAGCCAGTAACTGATAAACTGACCTTTCATTACCCCATGGCAGGCAGTAACTGATAAACTGACCTTTCATGACCCCATAGCAGCCAGTAACTGATAAACTGACCTTTCACGACCCCATAGCAGCCAGTAACTGATAAACTGACCTTTCATGATCCCATAGCAGCCAGTAACTGATTAACTGACCTTTCATGATCCCATTGCAGCCAGTAACTGATTAACTGACCTTTCATGACCCCATAGTAGCCAGTAACTAATAAACTGACCTTTCACGACCCCATAGCAGCCAGTAACTGATAATCTGACCTTTCATGATCTCATAGCAGCCAGTAACTGATAATCTGACCTTTCATGATCTCATAGATGCCAGTAACTGATAATCTGACCTTTCATGACCCAGTAGCAGCCAGTAACTGAATAACTGACCTTTCATGACACCATAGCAGCCAGTAACTGATAATCTGACCTTGCATGACCCCATAGCAGCCAGTAACTGATAAACTGACCTTTCATGACCCCATAGCAGCAAGTAACTGATAAACTGACCTTTCATGACCCCATATCAGGCAGTAACTGATAAACTGACCTTTCATGACCCCATAGCAGCCAGTAACTGATAAACTGACCTTTCATGACCCCATAGCAGCCAGTAACTGATAAACTGACCTTTCATGACCCCATAGCAGCCAGTAACTGATAAACTGACCTTTCATGACCCCATAGCAGCCAGTAACTGATAAACTGACCTTTCATGACCCCATAGCAGCCAGTAACTGATAAACTGAACTTTCATGACCCCATAGCAGCCAGTAACTGATAAACTGACCTTTCATGACCCCATAGCAGCCAGTAACTGATTAACTCACCTTTCATACCCCATAGCAGCCAGTAACTGAT
This sequence comes from Dreissena polymorpha, assembly GCF_020536995.1. Taxonomy (NCBI): domain Eukaryota; kingdom Metazoa; phylum Mollusca; class Bivalvia; order Myida; family Dreissenidae; genus Dreissena; species Dreissena polymorpha. The sequence goes on from NC_068355.1 coordinate 150,255,059, forward strand.
AAACTGACCTTTCATGATCCCATAGCAGCCAGCAACTGATAAACTGACCTTTCATGACCCCATAGCAGCCAGTAACTGATAAAATGACTTTTCATGACCCCATAGCAGCCAGTAACTGATAAACTGACCTTTCATGACCCCACTGACCTTTCATGACCCCATAGCAGGCAGCCTTGCGTCTGAAGGGCAGGTCAAGCTTGAATGTGGAGCACAGCAACTGCAGGAACTAGATATAACAAGCAAATTTGTTGAATTGATATCCCCCGCCAATATACTTCTGGACACAAAAGTTTTCTGGACGGATGGACAAAGCCAACGTGCATCATCCTCTTATCCATATATATATATACTCATACCAAGTTTCAATGAAATCCTTCAAAGCTTTTCCAAGATATGGCTCCGGACACACAAAAAGCATTTTTTCAAGATACAAAAGGCCATAACTCCGTAATTAACAAATGGTGTACAATGCCATTTGGCGTGCATCATCCTCTTATCCATATATATACTCATACCAAGTTTCAATGAAATCCGCCAAAGCCCTTCCCAGATATGGCTCTGGACACAAAAAAGCATTTTTTCATTATACAAAGGACCATACATGTAACTCTGTTATTAACAGATGGTGTACAATGCCATTTGGCATGCATCATTCTCATATCCATATATATACCCATACCAAGTTTCAATAAAATCCACCAAAGCACTTCCAATGTATGGCTCAGGACACAAAAGTGACGGACGGACAACGCCAAAACAATATCCCTCCGCCTATGGCGGGGGATAAAAAGATTTAATATAAATACCAATATATCAAAACTGATTGCATCAAAGTTAAAGACATTTTGAGATATGGTTTTGTTTTAAGTCTCAGCTCTTAAAAAACTTACCTGTATTCCACACTTACCCGTTATTTGTTACTGTAAACGTATAGAAATTCGTCGATATGAAATTTAGTGGTTTAATAAAAAACAACTAATTCATTGACACGTAATTTCGTGGATTTCAAATTTTCGGGGAAGATTGACAGTCATAATAATTAAACTTTTCTAAAACAACCAGAGTAATAACGAAGAATTATCTGCTAATGTGTGTTGAAAACAAGGCGTGTAATTAATGTGCACTGAAGCATGAAAGTGTTGCCGATAATTGTCAATAAGAGCGAATAAGCGGCGATCTTGTGTGTCCCTGCTCGCTAATTGCCATCAATGTTGTTTTGACAATATTTGCAATTCTCTGCTCAATCGGTCCTCTAGTAGAAACTATTGAGTAATAAGGTCCCCAAAATACAGGTGTGAAAACCGTTTTGTCTCTTTTAACTTTAATTGGCACTAATTGACATATGTGATAAATCTGCAAACTGTTAATTTGACGACGTCACGTAAAAGAGAACAATCGTTGATGTACAGTTTAAATTCCGTGCTTTATTTAAAAAGTATTATTACCCAAACACTTATCAAGAAAAAGTCATATTGTATTACCTAGCATCTCTCAATCAAATATCTCTGATAACCGAAAACAATAGAGAATGTCCGCAATGACATTCGGAAAGGACCAATTTCGGATTAAAAATGTAAAAATAATTGTTGGTACTTGAATTCGTGGTTCAGTGGAACAACGAAATCCACGATAATTCGTACCACATGAAATTTAATGGTTTTACAGTATATGAAAATGACTTGACACAATTGTCTTACACAAATCTCAACATCCAGCATATTATTTAACATAAGTTTTATCTTTCCAAGGTTACCTGAAGATAGAAGCCACTAGCAGTCTCCAAGAACACGTTGAGTGTTGCCTGTACCTCTGCTCGACTGACATTCTGAAAAATAACATTGTAAAGTCCTTTATTTGGGTTATTGTCATCCATATGTAATTTAGTGCTCCAGCTAGGATTAAAAATAGGATGCATCTCCATGTCACCAATCTCATCACATTGTTAAGCAATAGACAATAGCTTTCTTAATGCAGCAATCAATGTTTTAAATGAAAATCCATGTAAAACAAAATATTTTTGTATATACAACACATATAAAAAAGGCCACAGGGATAATATGACTGCCCCCAAGTACCTGTAAGTTCCCTTATGACATAACACCATCCTGCCCTTTTCAAATCCATGTTCAAGAACTAAAAACTAAGGGGCTCCATATAAAAATAGACAGCCATATAAACAAGATGGTTGTTACAGTAAAATATGGTTTTGTTTTTAATTCACACACACATGTTAAACTTTTAGTACATATGTTTGTATAGTTTCAGTTAAATGTACTTCATTTGAACTAAATAAATAGTGTTTAAACCAGTAACAGTAGTACAGTAGTAACACACAGATCCCTAGACAGTAAGCAACTGTGAATATCAGTGAATAATGTCACTTTTTAAACATTTAAATCTAAATTTGTCATTTATATAATTTTAAATCTAAAATGTTTCATTGTAACTTTAATGTGTATTAACAGTTTCACATACATCCTCTAAAGCTCTCGTTCACTTTTTTAATCCATTAGTCTTAAAGCTACACACCATGAAATGAAGTACATGTAAATCAATACATATAGATGCAATTGGAAAGTGTGCAAAATTGTCATTAAATCTATAGCCTAGTAAGCAAGTAATTTATTTATTTATTTTAATTTTAAAACCGAAAGAAGGATTTCTATACTTATACGTCCATTTCGACAAACGCAATTATTTTTAAGTTTTAAAGCGCAAAAAGACGGATTTCTACCTTGTAACCACCAGATATATTCAAATTGGCATAGATAAAATTAAATCTTTAGCCTAGTTAGCATGTAATTTATTATTTTTCAAACGGTACCACATATAAAACCGAAAGTAGGATTTCTAGACGTATAGGTCCATTTCGACAGACGCAATTATTTTATAAGTTTTAAAGCGCAAAAGAGACGGATTTCTACCTTGTAACCATCATTGGCATAGATCAGATATGTTTCTTATTTATACTCAAATTTACTATGACATGTATTTCATTTCAAGGTGTGTGGCCTTAACAACTTTGCAATCAAAGTAAAATGTCAAGTAGCTGTACCATGCAATATCTGTCTACTAGCTTAAACAACATATCAGTGGGATGTGTACGGAAATGTTAAAAAGTGCCAATGTCATATATAAAGATATTATTCATACATGGTTTCTGTAGGACTTGAACACATTCATCGTTTATTTGGATGTTTTCCGTATATCGGCCATTTCATGGCAGTAAGTGAGTTCACCTACTCACAATTTTCCCGCGATTGCTAGGTTTACCTGTACATACTTATGCCATTGATTGACAACTGCCCTATTTGATAAAAGATGTAATTGGAGAATAACAATAAAAATAATTTCATGATCAATCGCCACACACTTCTTCTAGGCAAGGAATTAAATCAAAAAACCTTGCAGACACAGTCAAGCGCTCTATCAGCTGAGCTTGTTAACCTATTGCCCACTTCAATGGTATATACCCTAACTTAAGTGGTTATTTTGAAATTATATTATAATGCCTTTAATGAATATCACAATTTTTTGTATCACCATCAGCAAAATGGTCAACAATTGTTTACCTGTTTATCATTGGCTTGAGACTGAAGGCTGTTGATCTGGTTTTTGAACGCATAGTTCCATCTGAAACAGAGAGTGAACAATATTAAATAAATGTGTCAATCAAATAGGCATGGAATTATTTATTTTTATAAATCTTATGATGTATGTATATGCCTATTTATTTTGTAGTAACAACATGTACTCTTTTCCAGAACAAAATCTATTGATCGGATCATCAACAGGTTCTGGGACAGGTGTCCAGTTGTTGAGTTTATTATTGTTGAATTAAACAGCATAAACATAGTTTTCATCTTACTTGATATTCATTATTTCTTATGAGAAAAATCATGTCCTGGAATTGATGACTGTGAAAAATGTTAAAGTCTCTATAACGCTCAAAATCAACGAAAATCTCGTTAAGTATTTCGTAAAATAAAGTTAACACCTTAACAAACAGTGTTCCTTATAGCAATTGCCGAATTTTCAACTCTAGATGTGGTAGGATTACATAGATTTGTGTAGATACAAAATGCTCGTTTTTATTTATTTGTGGCCACAAGTAATTCCCACAAATATATCTATTCATACGACACACAAACACCATTTTAGTGTTCATGTGTCATATGAATAGATATGCAAAACAATAATAAAAACGAGCATTTTGTATCTACAAACATCTATTTTACCAGACCACATCTGACGTTAAAATTTCGGCAATTGTCATAAGGAACACTGATTTTTAATTGGTTAAGTTTATTTTACAAACAATTGTACCAAATTTTCGTTGATTTTGAATAGTAATGTTACTTTAAACTTTGAGCGGTTTCATTCTTATTTTGTCAGTTGGTAGCCCTGCAGAGGGAGTGACTTTTTAAAGATCTTCACCCCCTATTTGCAAGCATTTTTAACAACATAACACTTGCAACTTACAGTTCTTGTTCCACCTTTTTGTCCAGTGCATACTCCAAATCAGTCAGGAGAACCTTTTTGTAAATGTCCTCAAGACGTTGTCGACTAACCCATGTCTCTGATATTGTCTTAGATGTATCTACAAAAATAAAAACAATCATATAAAAGTTAAAAAGTTAGACCTAAGAAAAAAGCATGAATAAATGTCCAGGAAAGTTTAGAGCTTCATGACAAATTAAAATTCCCTCTACAACCACAGCATGTAATAAAAGGTAGAAAGTTGAAAAATTATGTGAATGCTGTTTGTCACTGTATTTCACTCAAGTACCTGTGTTTAGCTGGTTTGCAAGTACTAGAAGTACTAAGTACCAGTACTAAGTGCACTAAACCAATAACTGACAACTGCTCTCCTTGAATCTATCAGAGAAGGAATAGAATGACTGTAGAAAGGATTGCATGACAAAATACCACACAAGTAATGTGGCCATGCTGAGGATCAAAACCACAATCCTCTGATATTTATACTGAACTAGCTGGCATACATGCCAGAATGTTTCAGGTCCGAAATTGGACTTTCCATAAGAAATGTCGGGACATTTGACCAAAAATTGGGACACCAAACACAAACAATCAAGCAACCTTGAATGTAGGCAGTAATCAGTCTGTTACTTACAAATCCTCATAATTTCTTGCAAATATTGATGATATATTGTTTTTAAGAATTTCATGAACACAAACGTTCTCCATTTTCCAGAAAGGCACACAAATGTGCACTATGCAGATGACTCCATAAAGTGAAATGTGGAGCATGCCTGTACATGACATCCGATCGGAAGGAACATGTGTATATCTTGTAACGCAATGTACGCGCATAAAGCACTGTTTTCATTCAACCAATCATAAATTAACTCAAAATTAAGTTTGATACAAAATGTACAAACAATTTTCTGAAAAATCAGTTGAAAACGAAAGTAAATTTATGCGAAACGTCAATGCTCAATTTGTTTGATACACAAAATGGTTGTTTTGACAGGTTTTTTAACCTCAGGTGGTATCAGGGGTGGCGAAATCTCAAAAAACTATACTTGTCCACAGACAACCATTTAAGAAGTTTAACTTGTCCGTTGCTGAACTACACAAATTATATAAATTATAAATGCATTTATTGATTAAAGTAAAACAATGTGGAATATACCAAAATGAGTATCATTTGCTAGTTTTGTTAATAGTTGTATTTCAATAGTACATTCATTATAGCAGTATATTATAAACAATATAAAGACTTTCTAAAACTTTTAATCTTGCAAAGCTAGTGTTATTAAAACATGTGTTGAACATAAGTACATCGTAATCTTATCAAATTAAACTAGTCCAATATGTCGACCTCATCAGATTCAGGCTCTGCGCGGCTACTGGTAGCAATTTGATTATCATCAACTGGTCACCATTGAAAATCTGTGAGCCAAGTTTCTTGAAAAGTTCTGGTGCGTTTACTTAGTTCATATTTTTTATCATAATCTTTCTTAGTTTTTTTGGGAGGTGGACTGCTCAAAGCTTTGGGTTTCTGCCCCGTTGTTGAAGATTTAAAAAAAACTAAATGTTCCATTTTTACCATTAAAGTCCTCTTAAATAACAAGGTAGACCGTGTATTGATTATCTTACTTTGATACTTTTTATTTCCATCTGATTGTTAATATAAAGAAACCAGTCTGTACACTGTCTAACAGTCGGACCGAATGTTTAAAATGCGGCAAGCTCCTGGTCTCTTATAGAATAAGGGAGATCACTGCGCAGGAGAGTGCCCGTATTTTAGCTTGATTGCTCCGCAAATAGCACTGACAATGTAATCGCATGTCAACATCCGGTTTTGTAAAACTTAATTACGGCTTTAATACAATGTATTTTTTTGTATACCTGGACCTGACTTTTAAAAAACTTGTTGTCCACGGACAACTTAATTGAAAAAAATCAGTTGCCCAGACAAGCAAATGTACGACTCAGGCAACTCGGACATTTGATTTTGCCACCCCTACGTATAATACAAAGAATACTGCGTAATAGTATCTTTGGGCTTGATTGGGTCATGAAATACAAAAGAAGTCGACTTAATATTCACTACAATGCATTTATAGCAAATAGCAACCCCTATCATAAAAACACAATGCAGTGAATGCCTGATAAAATAATTTGCAGATAAATCACTGATACAGTGTAAAAAAACAACACTGGAGTGGTAAAAATGGTTTTTAAATAGAGGGAAATAAAGGGATGGTAAATTTAAGCCATATGGAGCTTCAATACCTATTTTTATTGTGAATCTATAGAATGCACGTCGTTTTTAACAGGGGTGTGATTGAGGTGAAGTCTGAGGGGAGAAAAATTTAATATCGCGTGCATAACACAATGACAAACCTTAAAACAGACATTTAAATAAAAACCATCTTAAAACTAATCAACAATACTTATTTATGAAAACCTTTTTAAATTCACATTAAGAATATTATGCAAAGTCACCAGTATTAATTGTGATCAAAATCAATGTGTGTTCCAATCCCTTTGATGACGGCCATCTTTCGTTTAATCTCAATGTCTTTAAATTCAAAATAAGGTCAACAATGTCAACAATAGTATTATATATTATATAAAACTATAATTACCGGAAACACTGGACTTCAAAGCATCTGCTTGTCTGCAACAGAAAAAAACATTCTCAACATGTACATTTTATGCCCAAAATGTTCAGTAAGTGTTACTTATTGTCATTAATTTTAATAACTTAACATATCAATGAGATACCAAAACTACCAAATGTGTTCAATTATGAAACTGAATATTATGTGAGAGAAAAACAGGAACTGGAACTTAACCTAAAGACATCTTTAAAGTTTAAGTTTGTATTGCTAGTAAACACCTAAACAAAAATACCACAATAAATTTAAGATGAACATACGGCATGTTTGTTCAGTGTAAAAATTTGACAAAAATCACCAATTTGTCAGACGTTTTGTCAATTATATTCTATCCGAAACAATTCAATCCGAAATGTTATGTCAGATTTACTGAGTTGTCATAGCGCTCAGATGCACATCCGAAATATCCATTACAATGTGATCGGATCTACAAACCGTCCGGTTAATAAGTGAATACAAATAATCGAAAATCATCCTTACACATACCTTAACATCTGAGCCACTGAACTCATACTGTCGAGTTCCCTTGGCTAAGATTTAGGCCCAGGACTCAAACTGTCAAGTGATAGCCATTTTGTTTCCATTCCTAGTTTTTGGTGAATTTGCTTCTCCCCTAATTTAAGTATTTATCATTCATATCACTAGAAAAAAATACCAAATAAAAGTTATTACACTTTATTTGTTAATATTAATAATCTATTTATATTTTTATAAGAGGAATATAATTATTTATGTTTAATACACATTTCTCCCATACGTATAGATAAGGTCACAATATACTAATTCAAATACTTAGATGAATCGGTGGCTCTAGGATAGGTGCCCCCAAGATACTAGATACAAGAATCTTTATTTAACGTCGGATGTGAATAACAATAAACATTAACTCATGAGCTATTTCCCGACAAAACAATTGTATATATATATAACAAGTGTATATTGAGTTGAAAGAAAGAAAGATTAAGCATATTATATAAGCATTTATAGTACAAGGACATATTTAAAGCACATAAAACACAACATTTAGTAAGAATGTTCATTAAAACATAATATTTTGTAAGTTGCACACAAATACAACAAAGAGAAATATACTTAAAAACTATATTGGAGCTGTTTTTGCAAAGTTCATTATTAAAACATATGTTATACACTTGTTGTACAAACAAAGCATTGCAGACCTATATTAAAATTTAAGATATTATAAACAAGTATAGCACACAATTCATGTTTAAAAGCCTATACAAGCACATGCACAATAACTACATAGTACAACAAATAAATAGCACATATATACACACATATATTTTTATGATTTATCCGTACACATCCGCGTAGATTTGAATACATGGATTTTAATACTTGAAAAAGCTTCCCTCTAACACCATTTTTACTCATAGTTGTAAATAGTTTATGAATAATCAAACTATCAAATGCTTTTTGAAAATCGACGTAAAGCACATAAAACCTACCACCAGGTTTGCACGTATATTTTTGAACCATGCTTTGAAGAGTAAATAAATTATCAATGGTTGAATATCCCTTGCGAAAACCGGCTTGTGATTCCGCTATTTTATTGTTTAAATCTGCCCATTTGCATAGTCTGTTGTATACGATTTTGGAGAATATTTTATACATTACATTAATTAAAGATATACCTCTATAATTAGAGGGGTCATCTGTAGCGCCTGACTTTTATACCGGCACAATTATACTATCCCGCCAAGTATTTGGAAAAAATCCTGTATTGAGAATCTTATTAAATAAATCGCGAAATAAAGGTGTTATCAGATGCATCGTACTTTTATAAAATTCCGCCCCAAGGCCATCGGTCCCTTGCGATTTTCCATCTTTGAGTTTTGAAATACTTTTTATGATTTCTTCGTTAGTGATTTCTGTGTTTAAAATTTTATCTTGATCCTCTTCAGTTTCGTTAACCTCTAGGTTTATTTCATTTAGACTTGGTTGATTGTCCTTACAAAGAAGGCTTTTAAAATAATCGTACCATGCTAATGGAGCTATATTACCAGAAACTTTGTTGTTCGTCTTATTACTACCTTTTATTATTTTCCAAAACAACTCTGGTTTAGTACGCGATAAACCCAATTCGTTCCGTTTCGTCGTTTGATACGCTTGTTTTTTGGCAGAGCACATATTTTTAAACCCTCTACGGAGTGATATATAGTATTGAAAGTCCGATATATCATTGCTTAACCGGAATCTTCTTAATGCTGCGTACTTCGATCGTTTGTTTAGCCGCGTTACATTCTCTATCCCACCACGGTTGATTTACTGAACTGGCCTTTTCATTAAGATAGTTTGTTTTATAATTAACCTTCATATCGGGTGCAGCGTATTTGAATAAATTTAATATTTTATCGATCGCTTCGTCAATATCCGTGCACGCGATTGATTCCAATATTTGCGAATGTTGAATGTTAAAACTGTTTTCAAATACTCTCAGGAAATCTTGCTTGTGCGCGTCTTTCCAATTATACTTTTCTATTTTTGGATAGTCTTCCATACCGTTATTTAAGTAATATTGATTGACGAAGTTAGCACGAATAATTTTCTTTTTACCTAAAACTATTTTAGAGCTAATAGGCATATGATCAGACTCGTCCCTCATCTCCACGCAAAAATAAGTAATATGAGAAAATAGCTCAGTGGATACAACATGGTGATCAACAACACTAGCGCCATTATATGTAAGACATGTAAAGTTTCCTAAAAAATCATCGTTGCTACGCCCATTTAAAATATGCATACCTTGCGTACAACAAAGTTCAACGAGTGTTTTCCCAAAATTGTTATATCGTTCAGAGTCATCCACATTATCATCAGGTATATAATCTAATAAATGTTTTGTGCGTGCGTTTAAATCTCCTGCTAGGTATATACATGCATCAGCATAAAGTACTCTTAAAGAAGAAATATTGGAGTCAATAATAGTGATACCATTAATCTCATTCATTCTTTCATAAATTGGTGAACCTTCTGGTGATACATAGGCTATATATAATATGATATCTTTTAAAGAGCTATAAATAGAACTTTTGATATACAAAACAATACAATCCTGATAGTTATGACATATTTGTGAAATATAGCCATCTTTTAACAGCTCGTTTTTTACATACACGGCTATTCCACCACTATTACGATATGCATTAGTTACTTTAATTCTCACAGAGTCAAAACATGTATAATTTGCTAATAAATCACAAAATTCACTGTTTTTCTCACCCCATGTCTCTAATAGACCTATGATGTCAAATGAAAATAAATAATTTACAAAGTCACAGTTATGTACAAGTTTCCTAAGACCACACACATTCCATGTTATGGGCGACGTTATCTCCCCCTGAAAAAGGCCGACGTTACTATTGAATATGTCTGATAAGTTCGAAAACAGTTTCAAAATAAAGATAAACTATTCTGCTGTTATATTGATTACCGGAAGGCATATGACGTCATCAATCGCGGTCAATTATGGAGTAAAATGATAAATGTGGGCATCGACGGTAAACTTTTAACACTTATTCGATCAATGTACGATGAAGTTAAATTACAGGTCAAACACATGGGTAACTTATCAGACATATTCAATAGTAACGTCGGCCTTTTTCAGGGGGAGATAACGTCGCCCATATTGTTTTCTTTTGTTGTTGATAAAAATGTGTTAAGAAAATTAGCCATGTTTTGTTTAAAAGGCTTTGAAATGCGAGAAAATGTCTTATATATGTGAACATGTTTCATTGTAGTATATTTTATTTACTTGATTGTATTTGTAATTCATAGATGCACTTTGACTATACTGTGTTTACTTGTTTGTCAATGGTCAATTGCGTTCTGCCGATTTTTCCAACAAAAAAAACTGGAAACTTACTATATATTATATATCTTTCATAAAGCCACTAAGCGTATAATAATGTTATACGTGTTGTAAGCATTAAACAACGTTTTTACAGTATGTGGTCACCCAGTATTAACCTCTTCCATGTGACATTCTCACTTAAACATGTTGTATGTCATTCTTTTTGAATCGATCTTCCTTCGAATGATGTATATTTTGTATTTAATTATAACGCATGCTGTTATTGAATATGTATGTTAACGACGATGAGCTGTATATGCGTAAGTCAATTAAACTATTCTGTTCTGTTCTGTTCTGTTCATGTTATAATGCCATGTTCATGTTCATGTTTACAAGAACGACACGAAGTTATTTTAGTACAACTGATTGTACAAACGATTTAGAATGTACAAACACACAAATCATTTGACACATTTGTTCACCATCATTGGATGGTGTGTCACGCGAAAGAATTATGTTGATATCCGTAATATCAAGGTCACACTTTGAGTTCAAAGGTAAAAAATTGCCATAAATGATCTTGTCTGGGCCATAACAGTGTAATTCATTGTTAGATTTTTTTTAAAGAGACAGATATTATGTCATTTTTCTTTTTAGGTGCAGCCTGCTTCATTCAATCCTATTGATCTTAACTGGCAGATAAACAAGGTGACTGAAATCAACCAAACTTATAATGCTGGATTAAACATAGTGAACAACCTACAGCAGACACAACAATCACCTATTGTATTCCAGGAAAAATGTGAAAAGATAGTTGGTGATGGGAACTGCTTCTTTAGGTGTTTATCGTTCCTTCTCTGTGATGATCAGAACTACTATGTTCAAATACGGCAAGCACTTCTACTACATATGTGTACATTCTCAGATTTACTTCATTCTCTCCTTTCAACAAATATTGGAATGGCTGAATATATCAGACAGACAAGGATGTCCTTTAATCAAGTGTGGGCTACCGAAGTGGAAATAATGGCTATGACAAACCTATTGAAAACTATAACTATGACACACCTATTGAAAACTATAATATATACTTATGCCAAGCATGGCAGCCAACTGCAATGGTTGAAGCATTCACCAGACTGAGTATTGATTGAACCATCATTGCAAGTTTTTGATAAATGTATATATTTGGATCATTCTTCAGGATGTCATTTTAATGTAGTTTTGACGGTTGGTCCAGTGAAAAGCATTGAGTAAGGTGCTAAAGAAAACAGTATGTTGTGGAGTGAACTGGTGAGACAAGGTTCTAGAACAGAATACCAGCTGTTAAATACAAATAGAAAACTTAGGAGAACTGATAGCATTGCTAAAGAGAAAGAGAATCAGCAAAGAAATATGACAAGGAAAGAGTTGAGAACTGACAGTATAGTTAAGGAGAAAGAGAATCGGCAAAGAAACATGACAAGGAAAGAGTTGTTAACTGACAGTGAAGTTAATTAGAAAGAGAATCTGAAAAGAAACATGATAAGGAAAAAGTAGAGAACTGACAGTATAGTTAAGGAGAAAGAGAATCGGCAAAGAAACATGACAAGGAAAGAGTTGTTAACTGACAGAGTAGTTAAGGAGAAAGAGAATCTGAAAAGAAACATGAGAAGGACAAAGTGGAGAACTGACAGTATAGTTAAGGAAAAAGAGAATCGGCAAAGAAACGTGACAAGGAAAGAGTGGAGAACTGACAGTATAGTTAAGGAGAAAGAGAATCAAAAGAGAAATAGTACTAGACAAATTTTAAGATGTGATGACAGATTTAGGCAAATTGAAAACACGCATTGGCAAAAGACACACTCAAGAACAGTCACACTTGAAAACCAGGTTCATCTTTATAACGATCTGCTTCGAAGAGGAGACACATCTGTTTGCACTAGCTGCCAACAATCATTCTACCAGCACAGTATCTACACAGTAGGTCGTTAAAATCTTATCAATAAAGGTATATCACCACAGTTCATGGATACTGTGCTCACAGATTATAAAAGCATGTTGGAACAAGAATGAATTTGTAAAACCTGTTACAGATACATCTCCTGCAGTAAGGTTCCGCCAATGTCAGTTGCCAATGGTTTCGCAATGCCATTCTTATATGAACACTTTCCTGTGCTACATCCTACAGAGACAGAGGAACGGTGTACAGCTCTAAGGATACAATTCATTCAGTAAAAGCAATTAGGTGTCGGCAATCAACTTGGAATCTATGGCAATACAGTTAATGTCCCAACGAACCCATCAAGTGTTGTACATGTTCTGCCTAGAAGATTTGAGGATACAGAAACTATTCACCTACACTTTAAAAGAAGACTACAAGTCAAAACGTCTTTATTACATGAACCAGTTATCTATGACATAACTAAAGGTCTTGTAGACAACAGTGATTTGTATAAAGAAGAAGGCATTTCATAAGATAGTGAATGGTTTGAATATAGTACGCAGCATTCTGACATAAACTTTGTCTCTTCTGAGAATTTAGAAAATATTATCAGTCAAGACAGAAAAAATGATACCGAAACATAAAGTGAATGCTTTGAAAATTGTTCGCAGCATTCTGACATAAACTTTGTCTCTTCTGAGAATTTAGAAAATATTTACAGTCATGTAAGAAAAAACGATACCGAAACAGAGAATGACAAAGATACATGGAATGAACTAACCGAACAAGAACAGACTGGAGCAGGCAACAAAGAAACGATGTAACAGAATATAGATTTCACAGGTCATGGTCTCCATGCCCTTCAAATAGCACCAGGAAAGAAAAATCATCCAATTAGTCTGTTTATGGACCCGTACGCTGAAGAAAAGTCTTTTCCTGTTATCTTTGCTGGCAAAAAGAGGACTGAGCATGATGATCGTTTTGCTCCAGTAACATACAGTACTATATGTAAAGCAGATCTAAAAAATGTGGATTGTAGGTTTGCCAACTCAGTTCCAAACATCTTCTTCAAGTTGAAGAAACTACAGGCGCTTCAGGTGAAGGTCATGGCCACCACTGCAATCAGAAAGTCAAAGAATGTGTCTTTCACAGCTGGAGAACTAAAATCATTAGCAAATATACAGAACATTTTCCAACATGATGACAGTTTCAGATTCCTGAAGAATTTACGATCAGCACCACCATACTAATAAACCAAGCAGAAGGAGTTGTTTGCAATGATCAACCAGTTGGGATTACCAACATTTTTTGAAATTTTTTCTGCTACTGAGACCAAATAGACAGATTTACTGCAGTTACTGTGTAACAAATCTGGATAAAAAGATAATGTCACAAACCTAAACTGGATGGAAAGATGCGAGTTGATTCGGAAAAAAACCCACTGCATGTGCCAGACATTTCCACTAAAGGTCACAACTTTTCCTTAACAATATACTGAGGAGTGATATATCACCCATTGGTGAGTTACAATACTACTATATCCGTGTAGAATTTCAACAAAGAGGATCACCCCACCTTCACTGCTTATTCAGGATTCAGGATGTCCCAGTATATGGACATGAAGATGACAAGAAAGTCATATAATTCATAGACTCACACATCAGTACCAGTTCGGATGTTGATGAAGAGAGTAAGCAGTTTGTACAGTTGCAAGTGCACAGACATTCTAAATCCTGTAAAAAAAGAAAGGTAAAGGAATATGCCGGTTTGGTTTTCCTCTTCCTCCAATGAAAGAGACTCTAATCTTGGAACCATATGACACACAAACTGACAACAAAGAGCAAAAAGTACACAAACAAAATTATGAAAATGTCTTGAAAGTGATAAGCAGTTCACCTAAAGATGAAGATACAGATTTTGACCAATTTCTGGAAAAATGTGGACTAACTTATGATCAGTACATCAATTCAGTTAGATCGTCTCTGTAGAAAAAACAGATCCTCCTAAAGAGAGCAGTAAAAGACACCAGGATAAATGCAGATAACTTTCATATTCTGAGGATATGGCAAGCCAATACAGACCTCCAGTATGTGTTGGACCCTTGGGCTGTATGTGTGTATATAGCTAGCTATATGATGAAATCACAGAGAGGGATGAGTGTACTCCTTCAAACAGCTGCTGAAGAGGCAAAAGGGCAATGTGAAACTCCGAGAAAAATTACGACTCATCTCAAACTAGTTTTTGAATCACTGTGAGATCTCTGCTCAAGCTGCCATTTATCTCTTGCTTCAGTTGCCACTTACCCAAAGTTCCCGTGATGTGATATTTGTAAATACATCTCCACCAGAGAAACGTGTTGAAATTCTCAAGCCCATTTCTCAACTTAAGCAATTACCTGATGATTCTACTGAAGTAACATGTCCTGGTTTGACAGGTAGATATGCTGAAAGACCAATACAACTGGAAAAACTGTGTTTAGCTGAATTTGCAACTTCTTTCGAACATAAAGCTCAGAAAAAAATACCCCAAAGGAAACAAACAATGACGCTCATTACTACACAGATAATAATGTAGAAAATGTTAGACCAGGAATTGAAATAAAACTACCAAATTGATATCGACTTGTACAAAGAAAATTTCCTAAAGTTCTTCGTTACGTAAAATACAGCTTAAAAAATACACAGAACTATTTTACAGGGAACAAATTATTTTGTTTCATCAATGGAGAGATGAAAGCAAGCTAATGGGTTCAGAGTCAACATATAAAAATCAGTACAAACGAATAGAAACGGATATTTCAAAAGTACGCACACTATTCCAATCGACAGCCAAAGAAATACAAGAAGCTATGAATGCTGTAAGAGAAGAGCAGGTCGATGATGAACTAGATGAGATTGCACCTAATTCAAGGCAAACTGAAGAAGATGCTGAATCAGCAAAAGAAGACCAAATTTCTATTTACAGCCGCCAAATGAAAGGTCTCGATTCTATGACATTGGCTTGGAATTTGGAGCATCATCTGACAAACGTGAGACTATTATTCAAAAGAGGGTTTCAGATGAAGAATTCATTAAATCACCTTTGTCATTGAATCAAGAACAAAGGTTGTTCTATTATGAAGTACTTTATAGAACAAAGACAGATAATAACCCATTTTACTTTTTCCTTTCGGGAGGGGCTGGGCTTGGAAAATCTCATGTCCTTAAAACTCTTTACCAGGCACTGGTGAGGTATTTTGACAAGATACCTGGAGAAAACCCAGATGACCTTGAAGTTATAATAGCTGCCACTACTGAAAAGGCTGCCTATAATGTCCGTGGAAATATACTCCATGCTTTGTTTAGTATACCCTGTAACCAAAGTTTAGCATCCTATATACCACGTGACCATAGTACACTGATTACTATAAGGTGAAGATTCAACAAGTTGAATGTCTTGATCATAGACGAAATCTCTATGGTGGGTGTAAATATGTTTAACTTTGTGTGTAGCCGGCTCCAGCAGATATTTAATTCACCTTTGCCATTTGGTGGCATATCACTTATTGCAGTCGGTGACCTATACCAGCTGAGACCTGTGCGTGACTCATGGGTCTTTGAATACAGTCTTCAACAGTATGGTCCACTTGCAAGTAATAATTGGCAAGATCCCATTGAACTGTATGAGTTATCAACAGTGATGAGGCAAAGGGATGATGCTAAGTTTGCTGAGTGCATGAACAGAATAAGGGAAGGAAAGCAAACAGAGCAAGATACTAACTTGTTAGCTGGAAGACTTATAAAGAAAGGTAACATGGACAGAAATGAGCACATTCACTTATTTAGCTCAAACCGTTTAGTAGATGAGCACAATAGTAATGCTCTATCTAGAAAAGTTGGAAAAAGTTACACGGCTGTAGCTATGGATTATATAATAGGAAATGTTCCAGCAAGTAGCCGGAGGTCAGTCTTAAAAATTGCTAGAAATCTTGAGCCCCAACAAACTCAGAGTTTACCCTATCAGCTCTTTCTTAAACAAGGCGGAAACTACATGATAACCCACAATCTTAATACTAGTGATGGGCTCACAAATGGTGCTGACTGTAAAATAAAATATATTCAGTGTTCTAATGACATACCTTCTCTTCTATGGGTTCATTCCAAGATCCAGATATTGGGGCGGAAACAGACATTTATACATGTCAAATAAAGAAATAGACAACTCTTGGACACCTATTTTGAAATTTGAGAAACAATATCAGATTGGAAAAACAAACAAGTTGAGAGTTGCTCGTAAACAGTTTCCATTGAAAGCAGCTGAAGCTATGACAATCCATTAGTCACAGGGAACTATACTTGATAAAGTTGCTGTGTCATTCCAGGGCAGGATGGGAAAACATATTATGTATGTTACTCTCAGTAGGGTTCAATCCCTTGAAGGGCTTAACCTCCTTGATTTCGAATCAAGCAAGATTAAAATAGACCCCTTAGAAGAGCAAGAAATGACAAGACTGAGAACAAACAAGAAATTGGTCAGCAAAACAACAAGAATTCATGTCACAGAATTTTCTATAATGTGCCATAATGCACGATCACTTCATAAGAAAATTGAACACTATTAAAAGGACAAAAGGCTTGTTAATGCTGATGTCATAGTGGTGCAAGAAACATGGGCCAAGACAGCTGATTCTAAGGCACACTACTATTTGCAAAATTTTCAGGACCCAATTTGCTTGTACACTGATTAAAAACAGTATAGGCCACATTCTGGATCATTTATCTATGTTAAAAAGGGATTACACATTGTTTCAATCCATCACACGACAGACCATGATATTGAAGGTTCTTGTCTAGAAATGTGTAAGTCCAATAGACATTATCAAGTAATCTCTGTCTACTGCCATCCTCCTGGAAATACCAACACAATATGTACTGCTATTGAAAACCTGTATAAAGAGAACAAACCTCTGGTAATCGTTGGAGACATGAACATTGATCAAATACAGCCGTCAAAATGCTTCAAACTGTACGCATTTTTACAAAAGAGAATGAATGCTGTGTCAGCTCTGTGTGAAGAAACCACCGACTACCATTCCGCGCTAGATCACATCTACACAACAGAGATCAGCTATAAATATAAAGAAGTGAAACTCCAGCTGCTGGAGCAGTATTGAATTTTCATTAAAAAACAATTAGTTGGTCCTTTATTTAAGGCAAGTGACCGATTGCCCAAACAGTACAAAACAGCACAATACAGTACAATACAAACCAACATAAACACAAAACATGAATAAAGCTGGGGTCACCGCCTTGGAACGGTCAATGCAAAGCATTGGGGGTTTAAACCTAGTTATAGAGCGCTCAACCTCACACTTGGCCCAGCAATATTCATAATACATTTAAGTGTAAATAAAATTTAACGTCATAGCATTGTTACTCAAATTAAACAATAATAAAAGGGAATTAAAACGCATTCAATTTAATTACTATTTAATTACTCAATTGCATTGAAGATACAAGAGTAACAGAATTACAACTTTTTGACGAACGATCAAATAAAACTATTAACAATTGTCAACTACATTCCTTCTTTATAGAAAAGATTTGAGAATATAGAATCATATAGTTAATATCTCAGATAATCATCGCGCAAATACAGGAAGAAGCAGCAATAATGGGTGTAAAAATTCCATATTACATAGCTTGGTTGTTTATGTGACTGCTAAACAAATTAAAAATAATTAAATCAAACAAGAAACGCCTATCAGAGAGAAAATATAAATAAAATGGAACGTTATAAACCCAATGACCTATGCATGTAGATTACAACTGGGAAAGTCGGTCGTATGACGTCACAAAAATCCATAATGACATAATGACGTGAACAAATTCCAAGGGCAGTACTAAATAAAAATATTAATGGGGCTGTGCTACTAATAAAACAAGTTTAGGTGATTTACTATTAAGAAGCAAATGAATAAAAATGGTAATTCCATTAAAGCGACATTATAGGAATTAAACAGTATATAGGTGTTTTGACAACTGAAGACAGAAATGATTTGACGTACGATTTGAGTCCAAATGTAGTTTACATGCAGATTTGTTCATACGACACAATGACACAATTTTATTCAACAGTGAACAATGCCTATATAGTATTCATGCAGATTTGTTCATACGACACAATGGCACAATTTTATTCAACAGTGAAAAATGCCTATAATATCACTAATGATTCCAAATGTTAAGGAAAGAAATATATAGTGAATCGAAAACCACCAAACACGTGTTTTTAAGTACATAACAAAAAACAAGTTAATTAAATTGAAAAGTTTAATATGAACATTTGGTTTAACATATTTTAATTTGCGGACACGCTTCAAAACATCTCCGTAAAATGATGGATGGGAGATTCCATTATTTAAATGCCATTTTAAAGAAACATTATATTTTGAAATTAAATAAAACCGGTGTTCTAAAAGCTTACTGGAGTGACCATAAAATGATATAGATTTCATTATTTTAATAAGGTTTTAATAAATATGTTGGAGTTGCACTCTAAAAATAGTTAAAGCTAAATATTAAAATAGTAATTATTTAACCCTTTACCAAACAACAAATTTTGGACTTTCCCAAATTAACAGAGGTTAAAGATCACAATAACAATTGTAACAGTATATAAAGAAATTTATTTGGTAGGGTAAAAATTTAGCAATTTTTCCTTTTATCTCAATGATTTCTGAAGTATTTTGCAACAAACTCGTAAATCTCGTCACTGTTTGGTATTTGGTTAGTATATTTTTAAAATGATATCTTGGATGTATATGAAAATGGTTCTGGTCTGTTGAAAAACATGGCTGCCAGGGTGTTCACTTGTCATGAAAGTTGGTAAGAACATTTTGTTCTAATGACATCCTGGGCTGCACAGAACAGGTAAGTTCCTTTCAATCTCAGGTTAGCGACTTTGGGCCTTTCAGGCCCTCTTTTTGTTATCTTTGTTGCATAGTACCGCGACATGCGCGACGCCATTTTGTTTGGATAATGGTGAGGTTGATCGGCCGCGCATAAACTAATATGCACCGGTTTCAAAATTTTTATCAATTCACGTTTGTAATTGATTGAAACGACGACGTCATTTAAACGATGAGTCAACAAAAATTGCGAAATTGAAATGAAAAACGATGAAACGAAACTTAATTTTAAATTGTGAAATGAGCGTTTTTGACAGTTTTGAGCACAAAATGTCCATTTTTTTTAAATCGCGGCCGTATTAGATTTGTGAATTGTCCGTTTCAAAATGTCCGTCAACGGCCAGTCTCAAAGAATGATAAAAGCCCTGTAAATAGTTAAGTTAGTTTACCCTGCAAGTAAAAATATTGAAGCAAAGGGTCAAACTTAAGTTGTTTAATGTTTACCTCTTGAGCATGTCAAAGCTGGAATTCCAGAAGGTCTCCACATCCTGAATCAACTTGTTTTTGGGTACAGGTATGTTCAGCCCAATCTGGTTAGATTTCAGAAGGGCGGCTGCCGTGGAACTGCGATGAAAGAAACCTACTATTTTGCGAACTTTCCTCAAGATTTCAGATATGCTCTCAACTTTCATACCCTTTTGAGTCGCAAGGTTAAGTGTATGAGCCATACACCTCACATGAACAAGTCCACTTTTACACACAGCATTGACATTATTTGCTGCATTGTCTGTTGTTATGTTAGGCTTTAGACCTTCTTTATTTAAGCCCCATTCTTTAATCGCACAATTCAAAACTTCCGACAGGTTCTCCGCTGTGTGGCTGACAGTAATTTCACGTGTTTGCAGAAATGAAGTCATTTCAAAGTTTTCATTTAGGCAGTGCACTGTAATAGTAATATATCTTACCGTGGAACGACTAGTCCACCCATATGTTGTTGTGGCCAGTGCTGATGCATCTTTGATGTATTTTAACACATTTGACTTAGTTGCATCGTACACATTTGGGATAACTTGCTGACTAAAATGAGACGTTGAAGGTACAACATACCCTGGTCGCAGCACTGGTAGCAGGCTCTTTCGGCCCCATGCTCTTTCGGCCCGGACCGAAATTTCATGCTCTTTCGGCCCCAAGCTTATTCGGCCCCAAATCGACCAGGCTCATTCGGCCCTATATTTTATTATTCGGCCCTATTTTATTTCACCTATTTACAGCGGTTGTATGATTGAATAAAGTTGTTTAAAATGATATATTGTGCTGTCGGTTTTTCCTTTGTATTGCTTTTGATTATTTATGATTGAATGAAATAAATTGTAAACCATTATCGTTTTACAAACTTTTACCAATGTATGTTATTGTTTTAATTGTTCAAGTGTGTCGGCTTTTAATTGCATGGCATCAAATGTGACGTTTGCGAAAAATGGTAGCATGACACCTGCAATACAGGTAAGTGTCTATTCAAACTCTATTTATTAAATATAATGTCTAAGATTTTCGACAGTCAATTATTTGTCCAATATAAGCGATTTTGTATAGTGAAGGACGGGGTCGTTGTAATCAATGAATTATGAGTTTAGTATTATAGTCCCATCCAATATTTACATTTTTCATAATTTTGATTATTTAAAACATTAAGATGATGATGACAATACAGGTTAGTGTCATTGCCAATTGACTAGCTATGATTTTCTACAAATAAATTATTTTCCTAAGTAAGCTTGAACATGGGTCTAATTTGCCAATATTTTGAATTACTTTATTGTCATGGTTAATAATTTGCCATTTTTTAAATTTATTTTATTGTCATTTCAAAGTTTACGGAGTTTAAACAAAGTTTAATCTACATTTGTGTTACCTGTTGCCTGTTGATCCGAATACACACCACGCATGTATTTAACAACCTGATAAAGATCATAAAACCCGGCATAGGTGCGATTGTGCTAGACAATGGCTTCATTCAATAATAAATGACGGGGTTGGAGTAATTAAAGAACATAACATCTGTTTATCGATTTCACGATGTGTGAACAAGTGTATGCTGTCAATTAGAATAAAAATTGATACTTTGATTGTTTATGAAAATAAATTGATAAGTGTCTATGAAACAATAACGGATTCGTTCATTAGTGTCAATTCATAAATCAATTAGGTTATCTTGTAACGTAATTTATGACGAAATTTGCAAACACGTTGTAGGCATATCCGCGACAGAATATTTTAAGGCAAAGAGGGGTGATATCGTTCTTACCTTCACCTGCAATGACTGCCGCAACCGCCCTACGACGCCTGACATCAGCCTAAACTTAGAAAATGTCGCGCAGTCGACTATGCTTGAGGTACTAGTTACTTCTCCGATATTAGTATTATATATTATTAGTATATTCACATTTTTTAACGCAATTATTTCACAAACAAAAACAAGTTTAAAGATTGTTTTCAGTGGTATTAATAATAAATTTACTATCATCTATTAATCGGACTAGCTCTTCGTCATGCTGTGCTAAATGATTTTTCTTTGGGTTAATCGTAAATCGTAAAGTACGTTTATTCGTTGTATGCTCAGGCATCCGTTGATCCTGCTTTGCTTGCACGGTTCGACATTTCGCATGATTTCGGATTGTCCGACGTGTCATTGTCAGAAGACATAGCGCTCACCAGAACGTCCGAGTTCGAGCCTTTTGATTTGACAAGAGCCGAAGTGCAACCGCCTGTTGTGATCGACGAACGGTATGAAAACGTAAAAATTGTATAATCGTGTAACTAATTAGCAATCACTAGAAAATAGTAATTGTATTTAATAGTGGACAAAATAAGTATTGATGCAAAGGTCGTCGGGAATTTCAGTGTAAAAGGCACTCAATGAAGTTACATGGAACGATTTTTTTTCTACTGTTAATATTAATATATTGGCCGATTATTTTAAACAAAATAGAAAAAGATACTGGTATAACCATTATCAATGATTTTGTGTTATAACTTCCAAATAACCAGTATTCATGATGTTGTGTTATAACCCCCAAATAACCATTTTCTATAATTTTGTATTGTTACCCCAAATATTTCATAGTTCATTTTATTTACATTGGTTTCCTTTTTATACTGGCATCCGTGTGCAGTTAATGGAACAGAACTGTGTAGGTTTTAAAAAATCTGCTTCATCTTGAAAGCGTAATTTCATATTTTTCTAAACTTCAAGGGGAGATGATTCTGAACTTATTCTTACGTTGCTCATTTACGATAGGGTTTGAGTACGCATTGAAATAAAAACACTGTAAAAGTTTGAAAAAAAAGAATGAAAACTGTACATTGCATAAAGAAGCTGCATTTCACAATACTTCGAAATTCAGTAAAAGATCATAATAGATTTATTGCTCCGATATTCATCATTTTCAATAGGGTTCGAGTAATACTGATATAAAAACACTTAAAACGTTTGGAAAGATTCAGACGAAAGTTGTGATATCTTTTAAACAAGTGGAGATTGTTTATTTTGTCAAATTTAATAGAAACAAAATCTGGACTTATTGTCCCCATGTTTCTCATTTTAAATGAGGTAAAAATGCTCATTGATATGAAGACACTGTAAGGTTGGAAAGAATCTGATGAAAAATGTTGACAAAATCACCTAACCAAGCAGTATTTCACTTTTATTTTTAAATTCAAAGAGACATAATTCTGGACTTATGGTCCGATATTGCTCATATAGAGTTTGGGTTGGGTCCTCATTTATAAAAACAACCTGTGCAAGTTTGGAAACAATCGGATGAAAATTTTGGACTTCGAACAAGGATTTTTAACTTTCTCAAATTCTAAGGAAGATAACTATGGACGTAATGGTCGGATAATGCTAAAGGGCCCATACCACCTGGAGAGTAATACGTGTCGCGCTTCGCGCTCTATATGTGGATCTTAAAAATAAAACTACGAGGAGTGCTTGACTGTAGGGAAACGGGTTGCTGGGACACATCTCCACCTTGATAAGCGGCTGCTTCTTTTATCGCAACTCATTGTTACAATCAATAATACGTGTCGCGCTTCGCGCTCCATATGTGGTAGGGATAGTAATTAAGGCCTATGATAGACAACCATAAAAATACATGGATAATAGATGCGTTGTTTGCATTTATTTGTTAATATAAAAATATAAGATATTTAAGTGATGTAAGAAATTTTAAATAACGTTGTCATCACGTTGCATCCATTAATTTTATTAAAAATGTCCAATTGTAGTAAAATGGATTTTAAAATGTCAACATAAAATAAAGCTTTATTATATTTATTAACCTGACTGAAAAAATTGTCAGCCGCCGAACTGTTCCGTTCGTGCCGGAACCCGGCATTGAACCTGGTGCCTTTAGATGACTGTTGCGTAAACAACTTTAGTCTAACGCTCTCCCAACTGAGCTATTCCGGCTGACATTCACTTATGTACTCCTATTTGGTGAAGTTATGTATAGCGATCGTTATCATATGTCTATTAATAAACTAATACATTGTACGTTTTCGTACCACTACGCCTTCCAATAAACTTGCTTGCGCGATAGGTCGTCAAATATCGTACTACATTGATTCTCCACTAAATAAGCAAATTAGAAAAACCATAAAATAAATATAATTTGATTATGTTTTGTTTTTATACAAAACATCATTTGTTTTTATACAAAACCAGAAAGTGTCGCGTATTTGCCCAGTCCCTGTGATCAGTTGTGAATCAGTTATTAATTAAAACAATTAGCTTTGCATTATTGGCAATAAATGTTGTAATAAATGTAATAGGCACAAATGCAGTACTTATTTACACTAATTTACACAAAAATTCACCACTATGCAAGCTATTCTTAAAACAAAAATATAAACATTGATCCGCAAAATAACTTCTCCTCCCATAAGCGAAAAAAAAATGCATTACATACTAGTCGCCGCACTCCAGTGCGACGCCAATAATTCTGTTATAAGTTAAATGCTTAGCATGATATATGCTATGCCCATGTTAAACTGTTCGTTTCAGTAATCTTCCAGAGCCAGCTGTATCCAACAGTGTACTAACTCAGCCCGAAACCATAGAATACACCGTTGTAGACGCAGGATCGAAAAGAGGCAAACCAAAGCTTGTATCCTCCGATGGATATTCATTCACGTTTAAGATAATTAAGTTTTTACATAAGCCGTAAACACCCATACGTATTATGTTATTATCTACATTATTTGTTTATCTGTGTATGTGTTATTTTATTTTTTTATACAGATTTAACTTAATGGTCAATTTGAACACTTTTGAAAACTTTATAATATCAAAGATAAAAGTTTAAAATGCGGAATAAACGTATTTGCAATAATTTAGCGTTACGCCTTATGCCATAAATCACCAGGTAAAGCTCCAAATAACGCACCGTTTTCCAAAAGTTTGACTGACTTACCTCCTTTGCTGTAACGTCAGAGCTGTACATCCGCAATATTACCTGCGTTATTTCTGCCGAGACGATCAACTGCATTGCTGTTAAATAATGGACTTTTGTGACGAATCTGATCATTTTGATCATGAACTGCATGACATTATACCGCATATGTACAGTACACGCCATTTAATCGATTTAAAAATCCCAATAAGACCAAATTCCTTTTCCAAAAATGGCTGGAAAAAGCCCCAAAATGTTCGTTATTAGATTTTTCATCATCTATTTAAATAATTGTATTCTTTCTTTGTTAATAAATGCAAGTGAAAGAAATCGTATTATTGTAACACATAATTTAACTTAATATAAAAGTAATTCTAATCAGTACCACCCATCGATGTAATTACATCGATGCTCTAACTGTTCATCGCGCATGTTTGGTCTAGTTCGTAATCTTTTCCACTTCTGCATAGTTAGTGCAAATGTCAAGTTCAATAAAATTTCAGAGGACAGAAAGCATACTACCGTATTTTTCGGGGTTGAAAGAAAGGACTTTTTTTCCTAAGCGTCTTATTTATGGACGACAATGAGAAACTTTATATCCAAATTTTTGCAAAAAAAATGCGCCTGTGATAATCATTAGCGGTAATTTGATTGCCTCTAAATAACCCCCATGTCACTATCAATCAATCAGTTAATTGGTTTATTGCAGTGTTATGGCTTTGTTAAATACATACCACATAATCCGTATGTGTACTCCTCCACGATAAAATCGTTGTCAGTTACTGATGATAGCAACCGGGTGTAATCCTCCTGGAAATCGTGCTTTTCATGCATTATATTATCAAAATATATTTTTTCGACACGGAAAGCTTTTTAACAAAGTAATATTTAATTCATTATAAATATATTACAAATATAAATGTCTTGTTGAATTCCCCCATTAAGAATACCAATATGTAATTTGAAACACATTTCTGATTGTTTTATGTTAGCGCGCCGTTTACAAATTCTAGCGTCAAATATACAGTCGGGATTGTTAGCAGATTTCAACGGAATATGTTTTCTTTCCAAATTTCAACATGTATTTCACACCCATGCTCATGACAGTGTTGTTGTCTTTTTAGACACCGATGATAAAAGGAAACCGTGCTCGCGCCTAGTTGTAGGCTCCCGCGCCTGGATTAGTTATAATTTCGTGTTGTTTATGCCTTTCTCCGTTTGTAGCCACGACGAACCCATAATTGATTTCAATAATTGCATCATATATGTCTACATGTCGAATTTTATATTGAAACATACGCCTGCGATAATTTTGATTTGTCGGCATTTTGTTTCATTTCAGACTCCATGCAGTTCTCAGATCATAATCTGTGATTTATTACTCTAACTTGTCTCTAACTTGTTAGTTTCTGACCACGCGTGCTACTGAAAAATAGCCATCGGGACTGTGTTTTATGGCCCTAACAAGCACACAGTGGCTTCGATCCGTGGTTTAATCCCTAAATGTAAGATAAGCACTTGAACTATTAAATATTATATTTGTCAGTACAAACGTTCTACCGAAAACCGCAGACCGCGTCTTTGTTTTATTGCCCAATCAAGCCCTGAACATCCAATTCCCTGTATATTACGACACACAAACTTTAGATAAGCACGGGCCGTCTGTAAAAATAATGTTTTGTATAGATCAGTTAACATATCGAAGTTGCTCACACAGTGAAATCCCGTATATGATCTCGGAAAGAGACTTACTTCAAACATTTAAAATAACGATATTTATTGTCAAAATAATTTCTAAAAACAAATGAGAACCATCCAACATACACCATACACAGACGACACAAATTATAAATAATTTTGACAATTTAAATACAAACAAATGTTTAAATACAGAAACAACTTGTACATGTTATGATATCTAATATAAATTAATTTGTTTATTCGTCGTTGCAAAATAATATGAATTGTACATGATGATTTTTGTGTGTGCAATCAGTGTACAGTACAATACAAATGTATGCAATGCCATGTAATTGTTCAATAATGAACGAACTAAAAGAGTGTAACGATAACGATACAACGTGTTTATTTTTTATTTTATTCGAAGGAATTGTCAATGGCAAATAATTCGCGAGATACTTCGCAAAAAAAAAAATGGAGAAAGTTTGTGTTTATGAATTTGAGCACGGTTTCGTCAATATTTACCAGAATTTTATGTTTAAAATGGAAATCCGACATATACGGAATTATCATTGTTTTGACAGATGACAATCGCGCAGAAGCAAATATATAAGCGAATTATATGTATCTGTTTCAAATTTTCATGAATTAAAAAATTATTCAACCTTTGCTATAGTATACAATAAATATTTGTAAATATTTGTACTCGGGTAATCGCCAAGTGTAAAGACGCGGCGTGATTCTGCGGATCGATGCCGAGGCAGAAACAGACGCGGCGGTTTTTATTTGAAGAAAACTGGTTGTGTTTGGAAACATGGCAAGCACGACAGATTTTAGTGCACCAAATCTTCTTCAGTTTTTTGTCATTCGGAAACTGGAAAAAAATTACATTATCATTTCCAGAACGTGATTTAAAGCCAAAGGCCGCACAGATAACCATTTACACTACTTCCGTGAAAACAATTTCACGAAAATATCAATAAGAACAGAACAATAAAACCCGAATTCTCAACTATCGCTAATCTTTTAAGCGAACGCGAAAATGCTTGTTCAGCTGTGACGTCACAAAACAGGGTAAAACAGGGGTGATAAGCGAATCAACGCTTTGCGAGTTACGGTTATAAAAGTCAACAAAATCATCTTTTTCATGTTAAACACAACACGCAAACGTTATTTTTCCGATAATTAAATCATATTTCAATGTAAATAGCGTTAAATATATTAACTTTGGATTTTCTTTGAAATTGACCTTTAATGTAAAAAAACCTCATTATAACAAACTAATATTATCAATAGTATTAGTATATCCGTTACCGTCATATTTTTCCGTTTACAGAAACAGACAATGAAGCACGCTGTGAGAAGATGCAGCGTGCGACGGAAAGCGTTCACGTGTACCGCGTCAGTCACGCAAGAGGGGGACATATTTCGTGCGAAAGGGACACACAGTCACGCTGCTGACCCTTTGATGCGGAAGAAAGTGGAATTGAAACGTGATGTAAGTTAGAGTGGCGTGTTTATATATGTACGATGTTTTGATAAAATAGAGAAAATGAAACGTAATATAAAGTATTTATATATTGATGTAAAAAGATATTTAATCATATCTTGTTTAGTTGTATATTTAATATGTACGATGTTTTGAGAAAATAAAGAAGATATGTACAGTATGTTGTAATCTTGTTCAGGTGAAGACAGAGGCCGTGGCTGATGTTTACATTGCATTGTCTTATAAGTGTTTTGTTTTTAGGGGTGGCACCCTCGGTTGGGTTTGAAGGCAGCCGTCCACAAGTGCTCCTTCTATGTGTTGGTACCTCTCCTGCGGCGCGAGGCCGAATACCTGCCAGTGCAGGCCCAGCTGGTGAGAGAGGGAACCGGGCGGGTCCGACGCAACACCTATGTTAATCTTGACGAGCAGATTGGCCAGCTCTGGGAAGAATACGACCAGCGGGAATTGACCACCGATGATTTCCTCGCCAAGATCGGGGAGACGTATGCCTTCTAAATCGTCGCCTCTTGATGATGATGCTGATGATAATGCTGATGATTATGATGTTACGTTGATGATAATTAAGATGAATTTTATTATAATTATGATGAATATGCTGTAATAGTGATGCTTGTTATGATGATGATGAATTTGAAGTTATGCTGATTATGCTGTAATTATGATGAAAATGATTATTATTATGATTATTTTGATGCTGAAGATTATTATGATGCTGCAGATTATGGTGTAGTTATGCTGATATTTATAATGATGATGATTTAAATGCTGATGTTTCTTATGACGATTATTGTGATGATGCTAATTATGATGAACATTATTATTATGCTGATGATTGTGACTCTGATGATGAATGATGATGATTAATATTAATATGATAATTATAATGATGATGTAATTGAATTTGAATTATTAATGAAATGAACAACTTGTGTGCAGTAAATTATGTATTATGTAATTAAAGTAAATTAATGTCTAGTGTTGTTAAGACGTATGTATTCCTATGTATTGTTATAACTTTAAAATTATCCAAATATATGTAATAGAAATTATTTGATAGTTTGTTAAATTTTCAAAGCAATATCATACTCTTGTATCTATTTTTCTCATTTCGACGACGATATACCTGAAGCAAAAGACAAGAGGATCTTATTTCAAATGGATTAATCCTCAATAAATATAATATATTACTGTAAGAAACAATATTCCATAGTTTTAAATTGTTTCGACGAACATATTTTCAACGATTTATTCGAATAAAATATTGGGCCGAAAAAGCCTGATACTTGGGCCGAATGAGACTGAAATTGGGGCCGAATGAGCCTAAAAAAACCGGGGCCAAAAGAGTTGACAACCTTTTGTTTTGGTCTCATCCAGTTGAGATTTTCATGACAAAAGCTCATACTGTATGTAGCAATTTACTTTCATCACCATAAATCATTAAATGTCATAATATTTAGATGCTTGGTGGTAGGTTTATGCAAAACTGGCATAACAACTGTATTTAAATGACTGCATTAGGTTAGGAGAATGTGGTTTCAAGAGTGTGTTATTAACTCATTTGGCTGGGTAAACATCTATTACAACATCCAGAATGACAGGGATGATTCTGGAACTTAATCACAAAGATTTTCAAAACAGTTTTTATATTAGATGTTTTTAGGATTAGTGAGATTAAAAGAAATACTTTTGTTTGATTGTAGGGTTGACATGGCATCTTTTATACAGGACAGAGAACTATAAGAAGTTGAAGGCAGAGGTAGAAAAGCAGAGTAAAAAATGTAAGAATATAAGGGCTTAACACTTCTGAATAAAGAAAACATGAAAATGAGCACAATGAAGAAGTTTGCATTTTTAATTTTGTCTATTAAACTCAAATATTACAAATTCACAAGGCATAGTTTAATGTATTATTTTTAATAATTACTATATAAGACAACATTAATTCAGCTTAATTTTTATTAAAATTTTTATTCTATAAAAGTTCTAAACGGTGTCATCTGCGGTACTTAAATACATTAATCTTGTTATAACATGACTGTGCTTTTTCATGCTTAAGGTTTCGTGGTTGCTTCAAACCAGTTAATTATTCATCATAAAAGCCTCCTCACACAAAGGCGAATCCATATGACGAAGCCTGGCCAAAAGGGAAAAATTATACATTCTAGCGAATTCTTGCCGAAATTGTTTGAAAATGTGTTGCATTGTGTAATATTATAACGAAAGGTGAACGTAGAGGAAGTATTTGATGCGAATGATTTACGTAGTGTGACGAACAGTTACTGTAATTCGCTAGAAAGCGTTCGGTCGCGCAAATAATATTCGTTCTTTCGTTTAGCGATTTGAAGCTATTAAGAACGTTAAGATAGGAATGTAAGCGCAATCTTGCGCATAGTTGCGCATACCGCCGAATAGTTTCGAAACGGTGTTTCTGCATCCGGGCCTTTTGATAAAGAATATTTTTTCCGACTCGACGACAGTATTGCTGTGACTACTGATTTTGTCAAAAGTATGCCGCCTATGGGAAGAGGAAGAGGATCTAGAGCGAGGAATGCTGTTGCTGTAGAGCCGAGGGAACTTAAGCACCCACAGCTGCAGTCTAATGAAAAACCCGGTAATGCCGAGGAGAAAATACCAAGTATTCCATCCGTGTAAGATCATTTCGCTATTGAGACCACTATTTTGCCTGGTCTTAATAGCAGAATTTATTGTACCTGGATTCGGTTGGCCAAAATCCCAAATGCATTTTCTGATACTCTCCTTGCCCTGGGTAACCGGTTGTTCAGGATTCTTTCGTCCCTTGTCAGGACTCTATGTCCATAGGGTTTCTGCATGCTCTCGCTAAGGCTGAAAGTGTCATCTCCAACCAAGAAATAGGGCATGTCCATTGGAAATCCATTGGAACCATCCTGCACCATCTCCAGGAATTCTGATTCATTATAAATCTTGGCATCTCCACTTGAACCGTATTCTGAAAATACAAAAGAATAAGAAATTGTCAGTATACAACTGTCCATTAAAAACAGCACTAATTGTATATATTTTATGCAATTACAAAATAATGCTGTTACATTTTTGTAGACTTATACTCGAATCGACAATGGCCAGTAAGATGATGCTGAATAATTCCTTATAATTATAATATAAAGAACCAGAGCTGGCAGGCTTTCTGATAGCTATGTGCTTGTAAGAGCCGTGCCATATGAAAAACACATGACCGGCGACACCTTATGTTGCTGATAAATCCCCATCTTGCTCAGAAAATGAAGCCGCGTGTTTGAGTAACAGAAAATATTGAAGATAAACAGGGGTCACGGAGCATTAATTTTTTCAAAATACATGTATTTCTGGTTGTTCAAGACGGACTCATGGCTGTCGCACAATGACACATCGACAAATATGACTAGCCAAAACATTCTCAAGAGGAAATTCATGATGAATGAAGTGTTTTATCGCTCCGATCCGAAAATGATAAGTAATGGGTCACGAGGACAATCTTGCTAAGATGGGGTCACATGTTTTCAGAGAAATTAATTTGCTACAGTATCAATCAACTATTACACAAACTGTCATGCAGGAAGAGCCCACCACGTACACATATTTCTCTGTAAGCTGGAATTCGTCGTATTATTTTTCCCATCACTTTATGAAAATACAACTTTAACTTAATACCCTATTATACCTCAAGGAAAGGAGGTATGTTATATTGCATATAATGAAATCATTGAGTGATCCACACTTATTTGAAGTCCACACACAAATATATTCAAGATGCCATATTCAGTAAAAACATCTGTACCAATTCTCATGTAAAGTCAGGGATTTATTCACTTATATTGTTGAGTCTAAAAATAATGCTAAAGACTCCAAACTCTAACTCAAAATTTAAGTTTTAGTGATTGTCTGTGTCATTAATTGATTATTATTAGTATTATATTAATTTTATATTTCCCTTTTTGTATTTTTCAGAATACCATAAAGCTTCTGAAGCACCAAAATTGTGGCAACTTATTCAGGCTGCTACGAAAGTGTCAATCAACAAGACTTACAACTGATTGAATGTGCCTTTATTTAATGAACAATGTTAAATGTGTTGTTATTATTAATACTGTTATTAAATCAATTCCTTTAACATACTGTAAATGCTCAGTTTTTGTTTTTATTATAATAACATGATCTTCATTGCCCAAATGTTGCCCAAGTGTGGCGACAACTTTTTAAATGTGGCGAAAGTAAGTGGCGACAACTTTTGAAACCCAGAGGGAACCCTGTGACACGAAATTTAAAATATGCCCTCCCAGCAAACACATGACGTAGGGTAGACGTCAGTTTACCGTCGGATTCTCGTCGCGACTTTGGCGACCAAAAACCCGACGTCTATCCCACGTCCTACCCTGACGTAAGTTAGACGTCGGAAAAAGTCGTCAGAATGACGTCGGTTTTTCAGTCTGTATTTGCAGATACTGTATATTCATAATCGATTATAAATAAAACTGGTATAAAACGAAAAATTACTTAAATCATTTACACTGTTTAAACCAATTTCATTTGTTGAGTTGGCAGTTGAATGTTGTGACTGCAGTTATAGCAGCTTAATATTCATGATAAGGATGCGTCTACCAAGTGCAGGACTGTGTCTCACAACACGAGGTAGATTTATCCGTAAAATACTGTACAAGTCAGTTATGTTATTATCCTACCGCTAAAGCTTGCTAGTGATGTCACAGTTTGTTTACATTATCATATCGAATTTATTGGCTGAAATCTGCACTGGAGGATTTCAGCCAATCAATTTGATATAATAAGGTCAACAAAATGTGACGTCACTAGCAAGCTTTAGCGGTAGTATAATACAGTACTTCGAACATTGTACATTGCTAGACATGTCGTCTGCAACACTGTGTATTGTTGACAAATAAGAAGTGGTGTATTGTGTAAATAACAAATAAAGTTTTAAAGCACTTTATATGTGTAATCTTGTTGGATTGAAAATGTTTTCATTTTATCTGAAAGTGTAACCCTTTTATTCAAGTATGTTAACGTCGTAGACTGCTCAATAAAAATCATATTGTTGGACAGACGGACTAACGCCGGACAAAAATATGTCCCAATACCTTTTAGCTCTGGTGAGCTCAAATAATAATACAATGCAAATTTATGGTCACGACAAGGTCTGTTACAGACAAACAGAAGAACAAAAAATGAACAAAAAATATAAATCATGCAAATATTATTTCCGTGATTTAAAATGATTCGGACAACCCCTGACTTATGTGTGCGTAGGCCTTTTAGAGTGTTCTTTCATGTATATCACTATATTTATTTCTTATCGTGGGACTTGCTGTGCCGTGAAAGACTAGGCATATGCATATATGCCGTTCCACAGGTACACCTGTATCTTTTCTCAGGTGCATGACTTCCGTCATGCTGTTTCAATAGCTTCTCTGAATTAAAAGTCGTTCTACACAATGTGCACGTCACAGTTTCTTTGTTACTGTTCTCTGACCTTTCGTGGGCGGTCAGTTGATGCCTCGTTGCGAATGACCTTCCACATGTTGTACATACGTGATTCTTTGGCCCATCGTTCTGTGCCGTTTAAGGTGGTCTGAATCCTGAAATATAGGCCAAATGTATACGCTCGAAGGGTCGCATTATGTTAAGGCGCGTGCGTCCGTCTGTATGCGTGTATGCCCGTCCGGATTTAAACCAACCAAATTTCGCACGCATGATTACCATGCTGTTTAGTTGTGCATGAAGTAACACAAATCCGGATCGGTTCTGTAATTCCAGAGTTACGAACCCTTCACTATGATATTCTTAAATGCCTTTGGACGTATTTTGTGCCGATCGGCGGTGCTCTTGTTTTCAGGTCATATTTGGAAAACCCCTTCAAATAAATTCCTAAAACTAGCTAAAACTACCATCCAAAAGATTACCATCAATTGAATTGAGACCTATGGTGAACCGCCATGCAGAAAACGCAATTGCCCTTTGTCATAGTTTTATCCTGCATTATCCCACAGGAACTTGAAATTATATTACTATACTTTTATACGTCTGTATGTTTTTGTTTGAACATAGCCACTCCCTATATAAAATAAACACCAGGAATGATACACATTTGATATATATATATGACTAGCCTCAACTGACAACACCACATGAATTTACCCATGAAACAAAAAAAAACAATGTTGTTTATGTATCCAATGACCCGATACGATTTCAATCGATCTTTGTTTCGTAGGTGAATGCATGTGCTTTTGACAGTTGGGGTCTAGCCGTAGATCTTAAATGTGTTTCATTCCTAGTGGGGTTATTAATATATAGTGGGGGACTATTGGCATACATGAACATACAGACGTTCTTTAGTGATTAATTTCAAAATCCTGTGAATATCATAAGTCAGAAGTTTTATTGCATCAAACTATTATCAGACATCGAGTATGGCAGGCTTGAAACTAACTGCTGAGTCACTTTGCGTTTCTTGCGGGTCTAGGTGTGAATAAATAACAAACGCTGTGTTGGGGTCGTCTAGCCAAGCCATTCCCTATTACACTCTGAATAAGAGCTTAAATCATTAAATTGATAAATTCAAAGATTCTTATTGACCCAATATATTTCGAACCGTAGACAATGCCTTACTTGTAAAGTACTTATATATTGTGTAAACATAAAAGAAATTGCACTCACTTACCTGGAAGGCTTTTCCACAGCAGTGATATATCCCAAGGCCTGCATGGGTGCGCAAATGCCGTCTTAAACTACTTCGATGTGTAAACGCCTTTCCGCACGTCTGGAACAGCATATCTGAAAAGACAATCACATTAACCACAGGTTAAAGCTCCAATTCGAAGGGGAAAAGACATAATATACATTAAATCATCCTACTTGATTATATCGACACCTAGATCCAAAGCAGAGAAACAAATACAGTATAACGTATATTCAGATACATGTGTGATCATTTTGCCCAACTCTATTTGTCATATGCATTTTCACAAGTGTTCGCAAAGATTACGTCATACATCTTCGAAAATCAAGTGAATTTCTTTCTATTGCACTTTCAACTTGTGTTTGTTTTTACACACTGTTCTGTAACCTCGATTTGAGTTGCTTTTCTGTTAAAGTATCGTATTGCTATTTTGTGGCGCCTGCTCAATTTAGTTATACAAATGTGAGAATTTAAAGAGATTTCTTGTCTAATAGTGTATCGCCAATGTTCTTGTTTGTATATTGTCGTTGTTCAGCAAGACGTCTTATCTCCTTCATTTCAATGAATGAGATACGACCTTTTAACTGAACAGCGACGAAGTGGCCAAAGTTAAATAGAAAATACGACCTCGATAGTTTTGCTTGAAACATGGTAAATGGTCAGATGTCAATTGAGTGGCTATTTCGAAAAGTTTTGCTTTGTTCTATGGTAAAATGTATATTGCAAATGGTTTTCTAGTTGATGTTAACTAAAACGCTATCTTGGAAGAGTTTCATTGTTCCAAGACCAAAAGTTTATTCGAAAGTGCTATATAGAATATGTTTTAGTTGAATCTATATAGCAAACGGTGTCACGCCTTATCCGTCATGTTAATGGATTAACCACAAAAAATGTTATGACGTGGTTTCCTATTTTGTTTTACACGTTGCTGTCTTATGACGGCATTATCTTTACTAGTTGGACAAGTACAGGTTACCATATAGAACCACGATAAGCATGCTTTAGGAATGAAGGCAATGTTACCGGGGAGCTATTTGCCTCTTCCAGCACAGCCGGACAGTCTTAGGAGAGAAAAGGAATGATAAACAAGTCAGTGCGACCAAAGAGGTATCCATAAGTTATTTTAAATTCGTCATGACATCGCTAATATATGTTGGTCAAAATGTAACCCCATCTTAGCAAGTTTGTCCGCGTAACCCATTACTTATCATTTTCGGATCGGAGCGATGAAACACTTCATTCATCATGAATTTTAATTCATGTCAAACAGTAGACTTATATATAATTTACCATTGAGAGATCACGGTTATTATTTTTCAGCCGCTCTTCTTGGCGTTCTGAAAATACAACACAAATACATTAAAGCTTGTAATTTTACTTTACACTAAACATGGGTATTATTATACATTTACTGGGTCCTAATACTGGTGTGCCAATACCTGTCAGCAGATAAATATTCCCATCTTTTATATTTGTTATTAAAAGAATCTAATGTTACAAGCATTATATTTGTAAAAGCCAAGAATATTCTGGATATTCCTCTTTTTTCAATTGTTTTGAATATCCTCAAGATTTGATTTCCTGTATGTCG
This sequence comes from Dreissena polymorpha, assembly GCF_020536995.1. Lineage (NCBI taxonomy): Eukaryota > Metazoa > Mollusca > Bivalvia > Myida > Dreissenidae > Dreissena > Dreissena polymorpha. Next base: position 150,291,783 of record NC_068355.1, read on the forward strand.
AAGAAAACTTATTAGATAATAATACCACATATTTACAACTCACTTTTTTAATAGAGACCATAAATAGTTTTAAAAAGTGGTTTAAATTGTGTATTTACTTTTTCAATAGGATACAACCATAATTAAACCAAGAAGTTTATGAAGAAGGGATCACTGGATGTTGTCACTTTGGTACAAGAAACAGGAAAGGTATACTTATTTAGCTGCATTTTTTTTCTGTTGATTTCATTTGAGAATATTGAAATAATTTGTAGATAATGTTTTCAGATATTCAGGAAAGTTGAGATTATATTGAATTTTTTTTATGTCATTTCACAATATTCTTGAATGGTAACAAAAAAAAACCCACAGTTCAACGCACTAATTGTTGATATATAAAACAAAGTCTTTGTATGTAAAACTGTGTTGCTACATGAGCAAAGAATTTAAAAAATGATCCTACACTACACTAGGTGAATATTGAAATTTTACAAAAAAAACTGACAGGAATGTTTTAAAATGGTGTCATGAAAAATAAAAAAAATTCTATATGTACATGTAGCTACATCTTGTGTCAAAATTCTTAACTTTATGTTCAAAACATTTATTGTTAAATGCAGAAATGTCTTTTCAAGGATATCATAGACCACCTTACTTATACGGAAGCATAGGAGCTGTTGAAGGAAATTGCTGCCAGACAGTCAGCAGTTATCACTGACAGCCTGTCCTGGCCCAGCTTGGACCATCCTCAAGCTAACCATGATGGTGTGTTTGCAAGAATTGTCCATTTGGTAGACCATGATGAAGACCAGCTTTGTTGTGGCATGGCCTGACAATACTGTACAAGCCAGAGACCAGTATGTTTACTGTTGTTGAATATGACCCATTTTTCATGTTTATTTTTCTGTGGGCCTGTTTAACAGAATTAATAATGCACTTTATCTATTTCAAATATGTTATTTTTCTGTGGACTGTTTAACAGAATTATTAATGCATTTTATCTATATCAAATATTTTATTTGTCTTAGGGCCTGTTTAACGGAATTAGTAATGCATTTTATCTTTATCAAATATTGTTGCTTGTAATATGAATATAGAACACGTAAAACTACTCATGTAATTGTCTCAGCTTAAAATCAAAAGTGTAGAAAATTTAACTCATTTACTGTCGAAACAGTGGCCATTATGTTCCTGCATCTTAAAAGTTGGACAATAACAGCTAATATATATATATACAGATAGATTTAGCAAGGGGTTTTGAGTTTTTATGTGTTCATATTTTTCAGAAAAAGGGTTAAGTGGTGACTGATCCTCTCACCCTCCTTATCCAGGAAACGTTTCGGAACGTGTTGGCACTGAAGATGTGGAGGACACAGATTGATCTCAGTACATCCTTTGGATACATGGACACCTTCAACGGGACGACAACAAAACTGTACCTGCCTTTTTTTGAAAGGAAGTAGTTAATAAAATTATTGTTAACAGCTTTTTTAGTCTTGTTGTTTAAGAATGCTTGCAACATTAAAGTGGATAAACGGTTGTTTTAAATTTGAATCTTCAGTAATGCATTCTTTATTAAATGATGTAATCTTATTTCTTTCAATATAGTGTAAATAATAGGATATAAATATCCTTTGTATACAAAATGAAAACCAAGTTTACTGTTCTATTAATCATTATTTATTTATCTTGTTCTTTTGTCAGAAATATTACAGGGGCATACATACAGTATTTCTTAAATAAAAGGGGCAGTTCTTAGAAAATTAACATGTATTTTAGCAATGCATATTCAAACTTTTTCCACATTTATAACCAGCAACAATATGTAAGTATTATAATGTAACACAAATTAATACTATGAATTTACTACTGATTTTGCCGTGCCTGTCATCAAATAAACATGTTTTACTGAAAGTTTCTTATAAGATGTTATGTGGAAGACTTAATCAATCATTTAATAAATATTTGAGCCTCGCTCTGGGAAAAGGGGGTTTAATGCATGTACTTTAGGTTGTCCAAGATTAGGCTGTGCAGACTGCACAGGCTAATCAGGGGCAACACTTTCCGCCTTATCTGGATTTTCTCTAAGAGACTCCCTTTCAACAAAAAATACAATAAAGCAGCAATTGTCTTCCTGATTGGTTTGATCAGCACAGGTTAATCTCGTACGACAATTTACGCACATGCATTAAGCCCCATTTTCCCAAGGCAAGGCTCACCTATTTAGGGTTTAGCTGTCTATATGCTCTTTAACTTTTGAATCATGATGCAGTTTCATATAATAATGTATTATGAGTCGTTTTTAATTGATGCATATTCTTTTGTTCAGTGTTGAACTCAACATGTATTATAATAAGGTGTTCACTTAACATTCTTGCAGTAATGTTTTGCTGTGTAATATACATGCAATAATAAATCAAAATTGAACAACTAGCTTCTTATTTCTTCATGTTATTTATTAAAACATTTTAAACCAAAACAACAAAATCCATAACATAATGAACACAAAACATAATACTCTATATTCATGAAACAAAACTATAATTGATAACATTTTGAATAAATGTTTCCAACTTTCAACATTTGACAGATCAAATTATTTCTGAATTCCACATATTTTTTATTTATGGATAAACAGCACTTTATCATCTTTATGACAGTTTATGTAAGGCTATTACAATAAATGGTTGTTTATAGACTGATAAACAATGGAAAACAATACATAAATTAATCTATATATAGCATTGTGCTTTGATGTCATTGTTAATGGACATAAACAAATGTGGTGTGCAGCATGCACTCAACATTGACTATGGTAGCTTATACCTAAAAAGAGTTAATAATTCCTTTTCATAGTCTTTACTTGTGACAAAAAATCAGGAAAATGCTGAGCCCAGTGTTTATTTAGCTATTTGCCAGACACGGTTTTCACAAATTCTTCTGTTTAAGAGTGACCTATGATCAAATACTTTGGATCCTCTATTGTAATAACAAAACAATTAATTCACCATGTTTGATCATGGGTCTCCCATAAAAAACTTTACACAAATCCTGATACATAACACCTATAAGAGTCAACAATTCCTGTTAATGGTCTTGACTTGTGACAAAAAAATCTGGAACTTGGCCCATTGTTAATGTAGTTATTTGCCAGACAAGGTTTTTACTTATTCTTCTTTTTCAGAGTGATCTATGATTGAATACTTTGGATCCTATATTTTTATAACAAAACAATTAACAAAATTCAAAATACCATACACACTTAAAACTCAAATACATATTCTCATGGCATTTCAGGGCACTTGTATGCTATGTTCGTCAGTATTTTATCAATGGTATTTCTGCCCTATGTTTATAAGCAGTTCACTTATTAAAATCACATTTTATCACCATGATGATGACAGGACAGTTGACCATAATGTCACACATTTGGTCACGCCTTCATATTACACAAATAAATTCAAGCATCATTTCAAATACTAAAGTCATCTACTGACTGAAAAAACAGCCAGGGTCACACATGCACTTTCATACTCAATGGTATACATCCTATAAAACCATGCTGCCAAATTCACACAACATGTTCCTACCCATAGTCAGTTATCATTGATTTCAGCTTTGTCAATTTTTTAATTCATAATAATGGTATGTTGAAGTTAGTTTAAAGAACATAGTTACATACACCATGTACCAATTTGTATGAGTAAATCTTCATATTGTTTCCGGGTTGCTTGCCCTTGACCTATTGGATATTGCAGCTCCTCATTAGCCGCAGGTGGATATATAAGGGGCAATTGTAGAGGCAATCAGCTTTGGATAAGCTGAATCAAAAAGGAACTTTGATTGAAGGGTTTTTTCCTTGATGATCTCTGTGTACTCAGTGCATGCACGTGTATCCCTTCTTTTCATTGATTGGCACTACCGTCCAATTGTTGGCTGCCTTCAATTTACTCTGAAATAACATATAAGCATATTTGTAATTTTGAAATGAACACTAAAACTTATCATAAAAACTATGTATGAAATTTGTTTGCTATTTTAAACATTATTTTGTTCATATCATGCCAATCAGGTAACATACCAATACTTTTCTGGGCTACTTGATTCACCAGTATTAACTTATGAACCTACCAATACTTTTCTGGGCTACTTGATTCACCAGTATTAACTTATGAACCTACCAATACTTTTCTGGGCTACTTGATTCAACAATATTAACTTATGAACCTACCAATACTTTTTTGGGCTACTTGATTCACCAGAATTAACTTATAAACCTACCAATACTTTTCTTGGCTACTTGATTCACCAGTATTAACTTATGAACCTACCAATACTTTTCTAGGCTACTTGATTCACCAGTATTAACTTATAAACCTACCAAAACTTTTCTGGGCTACTTGATTCACCATTATTAACTTATGAACCTACCAATACTTTTCTGGGCTACTTAATTCACCAGTATTAACTTATGAACCTACCAATACTTTTCTTGGCTTCTTGATTCACCAGTATGAGCTTATTATATGATGAAGTTATCATACTTGAGTCACTAACTGACAATTACTGTACAACTAGAGATTGGAGGAGAATGGCATTGAAATAATTTCATGACCAATCACCAAGCAAGTTATCTGAACGGTTCAGAAAACAAACCAGCTATCGGATATCCTCTGGTTTTCATGACATAAAAAGTTTCTGGTAAAAAAAATAATAAAGCAATTATATTACCAAGGAACTTTAGGAAGCACATAGAATCTTATTGAATATAAATATATCATTTTATCAATTAAAATATGCTAAGACAGGGTTGTTTGCATACTCTAAGTAAGATGTTATCTCTCCAATTCCTGACACATGACCAGGTGTGGTACTTTCTTGTGACACAAATGACAGGCCAGGACCTGGCGGGGGCTGATGACCGTGCATAGGTGAAGAGTTTGTTGTTCTAACATTATGCTGAACAGTCAAACTTGCAATAGTTTGGCCGGCACGTCTTCCTAAATACCTTAAAAAGAAGGTTTGTTTTAGAATATAAAATTGATCACATATCAATTTAAAGAAACAACAAAATTGATGTTAAAATCAGGGAATAAACTGTATAATCAAATTATCATATCATGATAATTGATTACATAATATAACATATACATTTGCATACCAGTATATTTTATAATATAATATATACCGAATAAATTAATCATTCATAATTCATCATTTATCATTAATTTCATGCTTCATTTAACTCGTGTTGGAGTGTTCCTTATAAGTTGTAACGAATTCATTAAATTGATACGAACATCTTGGCATAGGGGCATAAAGGCTTATTTTAAAACGCGCAATGAACAAATTATGTTATCAGTGCGTATCTGGTTTCGTTGCAGAGTAAAATATCCATACAATAAAACTAAATACCTATCCCAACTTTTGCTAAAATTCCTTTCATCCTTTGTAAACAAGCAACACTTGCCAAAAACTAAACGTAGCTTCTAAAATATGACTTACAATTCGTGTGTTTAAGCCATTACCCTGTCTTCGTCTCTTCCAACGATACTCCTATAGTTCTGCAAACACTCAGTCTCGTCGCCAAGATTGAATAAATTCGAGCGATGTCGCTTGCTCCGGCTTTTGTTTCTCTTTTTTTATATTTTCGATCACAGAAATGAGATGCATTGTTTGTAAACAAAAAGCGGATAAGCGCAGCGCGCATGCGCAGGCTGCACTCTGGTATACTAGTTGGGATCCCATTCACAATTTCTGACTAAAAATAACTCATTTCGCGTCTGAGACGCTTTATAATTTTCAGGTTTTCAAAACGTCAAAAGTTGCATTTAATGGAAATTTTAGAGCATGGAAACAATTTGGTTTTTTTTAAAGCAAATATCATAACTACAATAAAAATTTGCAAATCCGAAACAATTTTTTTCAATTTTGTCAATTTATCAAAGTGTGAACAAGTCCCTTTAAGGGGACTGCAGGATTTATAACATTGTGATAACTGAAGGGGTCTGAATAATTGTTAAATCAATCAAATAAAATCAAACCATTTGCAGTCTACAAAACTAACTTTTTTGTCTTCATAGTCAATGTGGCTATGAACTTTTGAAAATGTCATAGGAAATTTTTCATAGCCAGAAAAAAATTGAATTAATTTACAGTAAAAATACAAAGCCGTTGCTCACGGGTATCTATCTTAATCCTATCAATGACAAAGTTACCCTCGCATTATAATTTCATTTATCGGCGAAGAATGCAAGTTCAGTTTACCAAAAGTATTATGACAGATAGAAAACTAAGACAAGTAGCCAAGCGGTGTCACTGTAAGAATTTACACCTGAAATTTGTAAAGTGATTATTTATTGGTTTATTTTCTCTGATTTTTTTCATCGCAATTCAGGCAATCTTTATTCAATTTTTCTATGACAAATGCCGAGATTTTATCGCATTGGCGATCAGCCGATGGGTTAATTTTGCAGACTGCCATTATATGCAACATGTTTTTAAATTTAATATCTTTTGTGTTGTTAAATGAAAACAACAGCATAATGTAAGTTATTGTTGTTGTTTTTTTAATTAGAGTAATAATCAGAAAAATAACAGTATGCCAGTGCATAATGACTTGAAGAATGTTCAGTTTAATTAAATGTGTTTATTTTTCAGGTGAAAATGAAGTCTATGTTTGCAATTGGTTTTGCATTCACCAGTTTACTGAGCATGTTTAATTCAATGTGAGTACACAGAGGTATTGTTATTTCAGAAGAGTACACAGAGGTATTGTTATTTCAGTAAAGTACACAGAGGTATTGTTATTTCAGTAGAGTCCACAGGTGTATTGTTATTTCAGTAGAGTACACAGAGGTATTGTTATTTAAGTAGAGTACACAGAGGTATTGTTATTTCAGAAGAGTACACAGAGGTATTGTTATTTCAGAAGAGTACACAGAGGTATTGTTATTTTTTTAAGAATACACAGAGGTATGGTTATTTCAGTAGAGTGCACAGAGGTTTTGTTATTACAGTAGAGTACACAAAGGTATTGTCATTACAGTTGAGTACACAGAGGTTTTGTTATTTCAGTAGAGTGCACAAAGGTATTGTTATTTCTGAAGAGTACACAGAGGTATTGTCATTTCAGTAGGGTACACAGAGGTATTGTTATTTCAGAAAACTACACAGAGGTATTGTCATTTCAGAAGAGTACACAGAGGTATTGTTATTTTTGAAGAGTAAACAGAGGTATTGTTATTTTTAAAGAGTACACAGAGGTATTGTTATTTCAGAAGAGTACACAGAGGTATTGTTATTTTTGAAGAGTACACAGAGGTATTGTTATTTCAGAAGAGTACACAGAGGTATTTTTATATCAGAAGAGTACACAGAGGTATTGTTTTTTATGAAGAGTACACAGAGGTATTGTTATTTCAGTAGAGTACACAGAGGTATTGTTATTTCAGTAGAGTCCACAGGTGTATTGTTATTTCAGTAGAGTACACAGAGGTATTGTTATTTAAGTAGAGTACACAGAGGTATTGTTATTTCAGAAGAGTACACAGAGGTATTGTTATTTCAGAAGAGTACACAGAGGTATTGTTATTTTTTTAAGAATACACAGAGGTATGGTTATTTCAGTAGAGTGCACAGAGGTTTTGTTATTACAGTAGAGTACACAAAGGTATTGTCATTACAGTTGAGTACACAGAGGTATTGTTATTTCAGTAGGGTACACAGAGGTATTGTTATTTCAGAAAACTACACAGAGGTATTGTCATTTCAGAAGAGTACACAGAGGTATTGTTATTTTTGAAGAGTAAACAGAGGTATTGTTATTTTTAAAGAGTACACAGAGGTATTGTTATTTCAGAAGAGTACACAGAGGTATTGTTATTTTTGAAGAGTACACAGAGGTATTGTTATTTCAGAAGAGTACACAGAGGTATTGTTATATCAGAAGAGTACACAGAGGTATTGTTATTTATGAAGAGTACACAGAGGTATTGTTATTTCAGTAGAGTACACAGAGGTATTGTTATTTCAGAGGAGTACACAGAGGTATTGTTATTTCAGAAGAGTACACAGAGGTATTGTCATTTCAGAAGAGTACACAGAGGTATTGTTATTTTGAAGAGTACACAGAGGAATTGTTATTTTTGAAGAGTACACAGAGGTATTGTTATTTCAGTAGAGTACACAGAGCTATTGTCATTTCAGTAAAGTACACAGAGGTATTGTCATTTCAGGAGAGTACACAGGGGTATTGTCATTACAGTAGAGTACACAGAGGTATTGTTATTTCAGAAGAGTACACAGAGGTATTGTCATTTCAGAAGAGTACACAGAGGTATTGTTATTTTGAAGAGTACACAGAGGAATTGTTATTTTTGAAGAGTACACAGAGGTATTGTTATTTCAGTAGAGTACACAGAGCTATTGTCATTTCAGTAAAGTACACAGAGGTATTGTCATTTCAGGAGAGTACACAGGGGTATTGTCATTACAGTAGAGTACACAGAGGTATTGTTATTTCAGTAGAGTACACAGAGGTATTGTCATTTCAGAAGAGTACACAGAGGTATTGTCATTTTAGAAGAGCACACAGAGGTATTGTCATTGCAGTAGAGTACACAGAGGTATTGTTATTTTTGAAGAGTACACAGAGGTATTTTTATTTCAGTAGAGTACACAGTGGTATTGTTATTTCAGAAGAGTACACAGAGGTTTTGTTATTACAGTAGAGTACACAAAGGTATTGTCATTACAGTTGAGTACACAGAGGTTTTGTTATTTCAGTAGAGTGCACAAAGGTATTGTTATTTCTGAGGAGTACACAGAGGTATTGTTATTTTAGTAGGGTACACAGAGGTATTGTTATTTCAGAAAACTACACAGAGGTATTGTCATTTCAGAAGAGTACACAGAGGTATTGTCATTTTAGAAGAGCACACAGAGGTATTGTCATTGCAGTAGAGTACACAGAGGTATTGTTATTTTTGAAGAGTACACAGAGGTATTATTATTTCAGTAGAGTACACAGTGGTATTGTTATTTCCGAAGAGTACACAGAGGTTTTGTTATTACAGTAGAGTACACAAAGGTATTGTCATTACAGTTGAGTACACAGAGGTTTTGTTATTTCAGTAGAGTGCACAAAGGTATTGTTATTTCTGAAGAGTACACAGAGGTATTGTTATTTCAGTAGGGTACACAGAGGTATTGTTATTTCAGAAAACCACACAGAGGTATTGTCATTTCAGAAGAGTACACAGAGGTATTGTTATTTTTGAAGAGTAAACAGAGGTATTGTTATTTTTAAAGAGTACACAGAGGCATTGTTATTTCAGAAGAGTACACAGAGGTATTGTTATTTTTGAAGAGTACACAGAGGTATTGTTATTTCAGAAGAGTACACAGAGGTATTGTTATATCAGAAGAGTACACAGAGGTATTGTTATTTATAAAGAGTACACAGAGGTATTGATTTTTCAGTAGAGTACACAGAGGTATTGTTATTTCAGAGGAGTACACAGAGGTATTGTTATTTCAGAAGAGTACACAGAGGTATTGTCATTTCAGAAGAGTACACAGAGGTATTGTTAATTTTGAAGAGTACACAGAGGAATTGTTATTTTTGAAGAGTACACAGAGGTATTGTTATTTCAGTAGAGTACACAGAGCTATTGTCATTTCAGTAAAGTACACAGAGGTATTGTCATTTCAGGAGAGTACACAGGGGTATTGTCATTACAGTAGAGTACACAGAGGTATTGTTATTTCAGTAGAGTACACAGAGGTATTGTCATTTCAGAAGAGTACACAGAGGTATTGCCATTTTAGAAGAGCACACAGAGGTATTGTCATTGCAGTAGAGTACACAGAGGTATTGTTATTTTTGAAGAGTACACAGAGGTATTGTTATTTCAGTAGAGTACACAGTGGTATTGTTATTTCAGAAGAGTACACAGAGGTTTTGTTATTTCAGTAAAGTACGCAAAGGTATTTTTTCAGCCCCCGGATCAAATGATCGGGGGTATTTTGTTTTTGGCCTGTCTGCCTGTCTGTTATGTATGTGTGTGTCTGTCACAAAACTTTAAGGTTGGTCATAGCATTTGCAATATCGAAGATAGCAACTTGATATTTGGCATGCAAATGTACAGTTTGTATTTCATGGAGCTGCAAATTTTTAGGGGTGAAAAATCAAGGTAATCCTTCAAGGTCAAAGTTCTTTTTTTGTCTAAAATTTCTGCCATGCTGCTTCCAAGCGCAATCGGGGGGATTAGTTTTCTCAAACACAGCTCTTGTTCTGTTATTTGCATATAGGTATTGATATTAAAGTTAAGCATACACACATAGTTATTCAGAGGTATGGTTATTTCAGGTGAGTACTTAGAGGTCTTGTTATTTCAGTTAAGCATACAAACATAGGTATTCAGAGGTATTGTTATTTCAGTTGAGTACACAGAGGTATTTTTATTTCAGTTTAGCATACAAACATAGGTATTCAGAGGTATTGTTATTTCAGTAGAGTTCACGAGGGTCTTGTTATTTCAGTAAAGCATTCATACAGAGGATTTGTTATTTCTTTTGAGAACACAAAGGTATTGATATTTAAGTTTAGAATACATACAGATGAAGTGTTATTTCTGTTTAGCATATAAATGAATGTTAGGTTAAATAAAAGATGCGTAGTAATACATGTACACGCTTTGTGGAATCAATGTTTTTAGTAAAGTTTAGGCAAAAAGTCCAAAATGACCTTACATTATGTTGGCTAACATCTTTAAATCCAATCATTACTTTTCACAGCCATGTAAGTAGTACTTGTCTAAATACATATGCATATTTCAACGTTATCTTTATGCTGCTTGTAACATAACATTTTGTAAGAATGCCAGTTGTTGTTGTTTTTGCGTAGTTTTTTTAACCAATTTATTTGAGCTTGATTGCATCTAAAGCCTATAGGCTGTCTCCTTGGTAGAACCAGTACTTGATATCTTTTGGGGTGATCTAAAGAATACTTCCACTGTGGGGATTGAACCCATTACCTCCTGGATGCTTGGGGGGACACCATACCCGCTACTAGTCCCTTGTGTAACATACACAAATAAAAATTGTCCAAGATAAGATATACAAACTTGATGTAATTTTCATGATTTTTTTTACACCAATCGAAAAGTGAAAAAATACCTTCTATTTCTTTTATAAATTATATGTAAAACGTTTATACAATAAATTGAAACAATTTTTGTTTGATTCTGCAATGACCTTCTTTCAGTGCATATAAAGCTTAGAGTTCTGCATGCTTTCCAGATTTGATGGGCCGTGTGGTCGCCAAGCTGCCTTTCGTTCCAATCTCGTTCATTCAGGGCATCTATCATCGTAACCTGGCAGGGGAAGACTGCACAGACTGTTCCTTCATCTTCCTCTATATTCTCTGCACCATGTCCATCCGACAGGTAGAAAGTCATGCTAGGGTCCACACAGATAATGGAAAACTGGACTCAATGCTTGTGTTTAAAGGGTCCTTTTCACGTTTTGGTAAATTGACAAAATTGAAAAAGTTGTTTCAGATTCGCAAATTTTCGTTTTAGTTATGATATTTGTGAGGAAACAGTAATACTGAATATTTACCATGGTCTAATAAAGCCATTATATGCATCCTTTGACGATTTAAAAACCTGAAAATTATAAAGCGTTGCAACGCGAAACGATTGAATAATTTGGAGAGTTCTGTTGTTGTCGTTTAATTTTGTGAAACTACGAAGATTACTGATATAAAGTATAAAATACGTCGTTCATACATGCTTGGCAGGATAGCCGAGCGGTTTAATTGGTTTTTACTCCAGGATTCCGGGGTCACTGGTTCGAGCCCTGATGCGGTCTACTTTTTTTCTTTTCTTTTAATTTCATTCTTGATTTTTTAACTGGAGCTTTTTAATTCCAATGTTTACATTTATCAATAAAAAGATTTAATGACAAACTTCAAAACATGCCAAAATCTGTGAAAAGGCCCCTTTAAAGTGTCATCACAGATTAGCCTGTGCAGAAATCACAAGCCGATCAGGGACGACACTTTCCACCTTTACTGGATTTTTTCTAAAGGACTCTCATTAAACAAAAAATACAAAAAAAAAACGCAAAGTGTCGTCCCTGATTGGCATCCCTGTTTTTCTTTCAGAACATCCAGAAGCTCTTAGGTCTGGCTCCGTCTCGTGCTACCAGTAAACATGGAGGTGGATTCTTTACCCCGCCCACTTCTATGACCAAATAAGCACATTGGGCAGAACATTTGGTGAAAAACCCAAGCAAAATTAATTGCGTGGTGAGACGAATTGTGGTGCAAAATATTGAAAATATTATTGAATCTGAAGAAAATGGATATCATAATGATACAAAAGAAACGTCAGTAACAGCTGCAGACTTTCTCTTGGATTGTCCCTGGTTTGGATGTCTGAAACATATATTGTTTTTTGCTTTTCAAAAATTGATGTGTTGGTACCTTATGAAATCTGTGGAAAGTTTATGAAGTAATACTTAACAGGAAAGCAGTTTGTCATAAGTATATATTTATAATTTATTATACACAAACAAAGTTTAGGGGGTCACGTGCGTTTTAAACATTGAGCATGGTGTCCACTCTCTAATTCAAGTAGTTTTCATCAGATCTGCACCAAACTTGGTCAGAAGTTGTATCTAGATAATGTCCAGGTCAAGTTAGAATATGGATCATGGGTCCGATGTTTTTTTGTGAAGACAACATGCAAAATATTCTGTGCCAATGCGGCATGTGGGGGTACTGATGTTTGTTTTTGGTGTTGACGATGCTTGTTTCAAATGCAATATAATTAAATGTTGTTCTTTTAAAGCATCGTTGTTTAAGTAAATGAATTTTGTCTGATTTCTACATAAGTATTTTAGGTTAAAATTTCAAAAAAAAAGAAATAGGAGGCAAAAAAGGTACACCGTTAGGCCGTTTCTTTAAGTGGAATAGAGGGTGGAATTAAAAGTGTGGTTGCTAGTAGAATTAACAACCAGTATACAAAGTTATGTAATGGATATATAATAATTTAAACAGTGTGCAATATATATTAAAATATACGAACATCAATAAGTAGAGCTTTGGTTTATTATGGCATCTTTTTTAGACTGTTTGGAGTCACATACACCAACACGCTGGCCAGACATCGTATCACAAGCTTAATAGTAGTCTTAGTGGTAATCATGGATATGTCATGGAAATCAAAGCTCCGATTGGTCATGCATTCCCATTTATCATTATACCGCTGCGAACGAAGTTTCGGAGTGGGGGCATATTGCAGTCACATAGTCCGTAGGTTGGTCGTGTTTATAAGTCTTCTTACAATTCTACAAGTTTGTGAAGGAAACTACTTACAGAGTTTTAAGTTATTGATTTGAATTCGTTAAATATACGATAACCTTAAAGGAGCCTTTTCACAGATTTTGGCATGTTTTGAAGTTTGTCATTAAATGCTTTATATTTACAAATGTAAACATTAAATTTTAAAAGCTCCAGTAAAAGATCAAAAATAAAATTTTAAAAGGAAAAAAAAAATAGCACTCAGCAGGGCTCGAACCAGTGACCCCCGGAATCCTAAAACAAAAACGCATTAGCTAACTGAGCTATCCTACCAAGCATACATAAGCTGCGTATTTTATACCTTATATAAGCAACCTTCGTAGTTTCACAAATTTAAACGACAACAACAGAACTCTCAAAAATAATTCAATCGTTTCGCGTTGAAACGCTTTATAATTTTTAGGTTTTTAAATCGTCAAAAGATGCATATAATGGCTATATTAGAGCATGGAAAATGTTCAGTAATACTCTTTCCTCAAAAATATCATAACTAAACCGAAAATTTGCGAATTTAAAACAACTTTTTTCAATTTGGTCAATTTACCAAACCGTGAAAAGATCCCTTTAAAGTATGGACGTGCATGACATCATGTTCTTCGTCCTCAGTGACCCACACTTGTAAGTCCCGGACATATCTGCAATATATTTGAGTCATGCTCTGTGAAAAGGGGGTTTAATGCTTGTGCGTTAAGTGTTGTCCCATATTAGCCCGTGCAGTCCGCACAGGCTAATCAGGGACGACACTTCCCGCCGAAACTGGATTTTGCTAAGAAGAGACTTTCTTGAAACAGAATCGATCATAAAAGCGGAGAGTGTCGTCCCAGATTAGCCTGTGCGGACTGCTGTGCGGACTTGAAGAGTTGACATAAAAGTGCATGAAGATTGGAATTAGTTTATTGTAAAATGAGTCCAAACCGTAAGTTGTAAGACCGCAGTACAATAAGACGTAGCCTAGCCATGAAACATTTGGTTACAGTGTTGTCAACATTAAAATAAATCTTTTGACATGTCTGGATTAGTTTGTATAAGTGACCAGACTAATGGGAAATAGTACCAGAGAACGAGGTCCTTTGACCAAAGATCTAAACAAAATTGACAAAAGTAACAGACACCAAATAGAAATGTAAGTTTCTTTTTCATATATTAATAATTAACTTACTGGATTGTCGGAAGTGACAGTTCCCTTGCAGTTCTCACTTCGTCGCTGAGAACATTCCCATCGAATCGTCGACTTGGTTTCCTTCTTCTTTGTGTACGAGAAACCTTCATAGCATTAATTTAGCAAAGACAAAGACAAAGACAAAAGTTTATTTCGTAAATAAAGGCCACCGGCCCAAAATACAGCATATATTAGTAACAAATTTTATTTTTGAGTTGTGATTACATCAAGTTTGAACATCAATTTTGTTCTACATCTTTCTTTTTCATTATTTCAGTTATAAAAAAGGCTATGCTTTTTAATTTACTTTCATCAGAAATTTGCATAAGATTGCAAAAATTAAGGAAATTTTGTTCACCATTGTACCATGAAAAGATAAACATTTGCCTTTCTTGGTTGAATCTGGGACATTTAAAAAATACATGAAACTCATCTTCAATACATACATTATTAAAATAGACGGAACAATATGCACATAGTCGGTGTTCTCTTGAAATTCCTAAATGCCGACCAGTTTCAATTGCTAATTTATGGCTTGAACAACGGAATCTAGCAACTGACTTTCGAACATAAAATGGTATGTCGATAAACAAATATTTTGCTGGGTTTAGCATAGATTTGAATTGTTTGTAAGTATCACATCTTGATGAATTTCCTATAGTTTCAATCCAGTTCTGTGAATTACAATCAATCAATCTTTGTTTAAATGACATTAAGAATAATTCCACGTTTCCTTTTTCTTGACTAATCCAAACATAACTCAATCCATATTGGTACAAAATATTTTTTACAGATGTCACCCAATTAGTTCTTCCGATTTCGTCATGTCGCTTTAACATAATATAACAATTTCTAGGATATCGATCATCTGTCATACTAATCAATTTACACCAATATTTAACGCATTTTACATGATGATCTATACACAGAGGTAATCTACTACATTCTCCTAGTACAATGCTATCAAATACAGATTTATTTACACCAAGAAAATATTTACAATACTCGATTTGTACTTTTTCGAGAATGTCTGAGAATTCTATCCCATAAATCTCAGAGCCATATGTAAGTATAGGTTTTACCATTGAATCAAACAATTTAAAATATTCAGTGTATGAAAAATATCCAAAGTTACTTTGGTATGATTTAATAGCAAAAATAGATTTTCGGGCTTGGGCTGCAAGTTTTTCTTTCGCTTTTCTCCATGATAATTTAGGTGTAAAAAGAAGACCCATGTATTTATATACAGATGTGACATTTACAGGATTATTTTTAAAGACCCAATGTTCGTATGATCTTAGCGGACCTCCGTTTCTAAAAACAATGATTTCCGTCTTTTGTTGGTTAATTGTCATACCAGTATTTTCACAAAATTCCGATATAGAGTTTAATTGTGATTGTAGCTCGATCGCAGTATCAGCGCAGCTCGCAACGTCATCGGCAAAAAGAATGCAAATTATATCGGACATGTTTTCGGTGATAAAAATGCCCCTATGACCTTTAGATTTTAGAAAGGTAGACAACTCGTTCATGTATAAATTAAAAATTATTGTACTGGCTACGTCCCCTTGCCTAGTACCGATGTTACAATTGAAGTTTTGCGTGACATTTTTATGATTTATCCGTACACATCCGCGTAGATTTGAATACATGGATTTTAATACTTGAAAAAGCTTCCCTCTAACACCATTTTTACTCATAGTTGTAAATAGTTTATGAATAATCAAACTATCAAATGCTTTTTGAAAATCGACGTAAAGCACATAAAACCTACCACCAGGTTTGCACGTATATTTTTGAACCATGCTTTGAAGAGTAAATAAATTATCAATGGTTGAATATCCCTTGCGAAAACCGGCTTGTGATTCCGCTATTTTATTGTTTAAATCTGCCCATTTGCATAGTCTGTTGTATACGATTTTGGAGAATATTTTATACATTACATTAATTAAAGATATACCTCTATAATTAGAGGGGTCATCTGTAGCGCCTGACTTATATACCGGCACAATTATACTATCCCGCCAAGTATTTGGAAAAAATCCTGTATTGAGAATCTTATTAAATAAATCGCGAAATAAAGGTGTTATCAGATGCATCGTACTTTTATAAAATTCCGCCCCAAGGCCATCGGTCCCTTGCGATTTTCCATCTTTGAGTTTTGAAATACTTTTTATGATTTCTTCGTTAGTGATTTCTGTGTTTAAAATTTTATCTTGATCCTCTTCAGTTTCGTTAACCTCTAGGTTTATTTCATTTAGACTTGGTTGATTGTCCTTACAAAGAAGGCTTTTAAAATAATCGTACCATGCTAATGGAGCTATATTACCAGAAACTTTGTTGTTCGTCTTATTACTACCTTTTATTATTTTCCAAAACAACTCTGGTTTAGTACGCGATAAACCCAATTCGTTCCGTTTCGTCGTTTGATACGCTTGTTTTTTGGCAGAGCACATATTTTTAAACCCTCTACGGAGTGATATATAGTATTGAAAGTCCGATATATCATTGCTTAACCGGAATCTTCTTAATGCTGCGTACTTCGATCGTTTGTTTAGCCGCGTTACATTCTCTATCCCACCACGGTTGATTTACTGAACTGGCCTTTTCATTAAGATAGTTTGTTTTATAATTAACCTTCATATCGGGTGCAGCGTATTTGAATAAATTTAATATTTTATCGATCGCTTCGTCAATATCCGTGCACGCGATTGATTCCAATATTTGCGAATGTTGAATGTTAAAACTGTTTTCAAATACTCTCAGGAAATCTTGCTTGTGCGCGTCTTTCCAATTATACTTTTCTATTTTTGGATAGTCTTCCATACCGTTATTTAAGTAATATTGATTGACGAAGTTAGCACGAATAATTTTCTTTTTACCTAAAACTATTTTAGAGCTAATAGGCATATGATCAGACTCGTCCCTCATCTCCACGCAAAAATAAGTAATATGAGAAAATAGCTCAGTGGATACAACATGGTGATCAACAACACTAGCGCCATTATATGTAAGACATGTAAAGTTTCCTAAAAAATCATCGTTGCTACGCCCATTTAAAATATGCATACCTTGCGTACAACAAAGTTCAACGAGTGTTTTCCCAAAATTGTTATATCGTTCAGAGTCTTTATTATTACGTGTGCGATCAAAAGGATCCGTGTTATAATCAACCTCTATGTTAAAAATGTCATCCACATTATCATCAGGTATATAATCTAATAAATTTTTTGTGCGTGCGTTTAAATCTCCTGCTAGGTATATACATGCATCAGCATAAAGTACTCTTAAAGAAGAAATATTGGAGTCAATAATAGTGATACCATTAATCTCATTCATTCTTTCATAAATTGGTGAACCTTCTGGTGATACATAGGCTATATATAATATGATATCTTTTAAAGAGCTATAAATAGAACTTTTGATATACAAAACAATACAATCCTGATAGTTATGACATATTTGTGAAATAAAGCCATCTTTTAACAGCTCGTTTTTTACATACACGGCTATTCCACCACTATTACGATATGCATTAGTTACTTTAATTCTCACAGAGTCAAAACATGTATAATTTGCTAATAAATCACAAAATTCACTGTTTTTCTCACCCCATGTCTCTAATAGACCTATGATGTCAAATGAAAATAAATAAGTCACAGTTATGTACAAGTTTCCTAAGACCACACACATTCCATGTTATGGGCGACGTTATCTCCCCCTGAAAAAGGCCGACGTTACTATTGAATATGTCTGATAAGTTCGAAAACAGTTTCAAAATAAAGATAAACTATTCTGCTGTTATATTGATTACCGGAAGGCATATGACGTCATCAATCGCGGTCAATTATGGAGTAAAATGATAAATGTGGGCATCGACGGTAAACTTTTAACACTTATTCGATCAATGTACGATGAAGTTAAATTACAGGTCAAACACATGGGTAACTTATCAGACATATTCAATAGTAACGTCGGCCTTTTTCAGGGGGAGATAACGTCGCCCATATTGTTTTCTCTATTTATTAACGATATCGAATTCGACTTGCAAAATGGAATAAACGCCGGAATTACACTAGATCAAATATCGATTTATTTATTATTATTCGCTGACGACGCGGCTCTATTTTCTGAAACCCGGAGGGTCTTCAAGAATCATTAAACAATTTAGAAACCTACTGCGATAAGTGGAATTTAACGGTTAACATTGAAAAAACTAAGGTGATGGCATTCCGGAAAGGAGGTACAATAAGTAGAACATTGAAATTGACATACAAAGGTCAAGAACTAGAAATTGTGAATAATTTTAATTATCTGGGAATTGTCATGTCAAGCGGTGGATCTTTTGTACCCGCAACAAATACATTGTATGGCAAATCTTTAAAAGCGATGCATTCTTTGTTCAACTTAACAAAAGATATGGACGTACCTATAAATGTCATGTTAAATCTTTTTAACGCATATGTATCATCAATTCTAAACTATAATTGTGAGGTTTGGGGATTTATCAAAGCGGAAAACATTGAGCGCGTCCATCGTAAATTTTGTAAAAGAATATTAAATGTAAAGATGTCAACAAACTCATTATCGCTATATGCCGAAGTTGGTCGATTCCCCTTGTATTTAGACAGATATGTTAGAATCGTTCAATACTTTTTGAAATTATATACTGTAAAGCAGGGTAATTGTATTCTGAAACAAATTGTTATATCACAGAGATTAGACATTGAACGCAAACATAACACAAACAATTGGTCATCAAAAGTACGTGACATTCTTAAGAAAACCGGTTTTAACGATGTTTGGTTATTCCCCGAATCTGTGAACTCTAATCAATTTATCCCGTTACTTAAAAACAGATTACGAGACCAGTATATCACTAACTGGAACGTAAGTGTCACATCATCTAGTTCAATGATTTTATATAAGGAATTAAAACCAGTATTCGAAAGATCGGCTTATATTGATATTGTTGAAAATAAAAAACATAGGAACATTATAGCTAAATTACGTTTGTCATCTCACAAATTATTTAATGAAACGGGTAGACACCAGAACATTGTTAGAGATCAACGTAAATGTGTTTTATGCAACCTTAATGATATTGAGGATGAATATCACTTTGTTCTTACATGTCCTTACTATGCCGATGTTAGGAAAACATTAATTCCAAAGTATTACAGATGTCGCCCAAATATGTTTAAGTTTATCGAATTACTTAATAGTTCAAATAAAAATGTGTTAAGAAAATTAGCCATGTTTTGTTTAAAAGGCTTTGAAATGCGAGAAAATGTCTTATATATGTGAACATGTTTCATTGTAGTATATTTTATTTACTTGATTGTATTTGTAATTCATAGATGCACTTTGACTATACTGTGTTTACTTGTTTGTCAATGGTCAATTGCGTTCTGCCGATTTTTCCAACAAAAAAAAACTGGAAACTTACTATACATTATATATCTTTCATAAAGCCACTAAGCGTATAATAATGTTATACGTGTTGTAAGCATTAAACAACGTTTTTACAGTATGTGGTCACCCAGTATTAACCTCTTCCATGTGACATTCTCACTTAAACATGTTGTATGTCATTCTTTTTGAATCGATCTTCCTTCGAATGATGTATATTTTGTATTTAATTATAACGCATGCTGTTATTGAATATGTATGTTAACGACGATGAGCTGTATATGCGTAAGTCAATTAAACTATTCTGTTCTGTTCTGTTCTGTTCATGTTATAATGCCTCTCTGACTTCTAATGAACGCCATAATTGATGAAATGGTTATAGTGATTTGACAGTCTATGTTGCATTGTATACATTTGACGGAAAACAGTTTGCATTTTGAGCAGAGTATGTCGTGCATTTTCAAAGACGAAATCGGTTTCAGTTTGCTTTCATTTGCAGCTAATTAGGCAGGCTGCGAACGTGTTACCATTAACGATAAGTACCGCGATCTTTTAATTGGTAGACCGGGCGGACTTTAATTGTTGAGCGCTTGTTACCTTTGATGAAAGCCGCATACGGGTTTTTTATATTGAACCGTCGAAATCCGTTATTGGAGAAAATAAACAAATAAATTATTGTTTTCAGCTTGCATAGGGATGTAATAAATTGCATACTTTTTGTTTATTTTACTGACGGGGAAAATATCAAATTATTCAGTCGCGATAACTTTTTAATAGCAAAAAGGGGAAAATCATGTTATTATTAATATGGCGACATCGATGCCGATGCAGGTATTATCTGTTGTTTTATACCTTTTATTAATTAATTAATTCAGTTTGCTTTCCCCCCGGAAAACTGCCCCTCAAAAATTACTCGCTGGGCGGAGAACTGCCCCCTCACTGGTTTTTAATGGGCGGGGAACTGCCCCCTCACTGTGTTTTAGTGGACGGAGAACTGCCCTCCTGCTGAAAAATAGGGAGCGCAAAAGTGCCCTCCTGTCGGAATTGAAGACCCGGAGAAGTGCCCCCTAAATAAAGAAATTGCGCGGCGAGTAAAGTCGATATATAGATCGAGTATTACAATGCCTACAAACGCCAATAACTTTCTTGCTAATATGGTTAGAAAGTAAGCGAAAATTAGGCAATTAATAAAAGGTATAAAACAGCAGATAATATCGGCATCGACGTCGCCATATTGATAATAACGTGATTTTCCCCTTTTTGCTATTAAAAAGTTATCGCGACTGAATTATTTGATATTTTCCCCGTCAGTAAAATAAACAAATAGTATGCAATTTATTACATCCCTATGCAAGCTGAAAACAATAATTTATTTGTTTATTTTCTCCAATAACGGATTTCGACGGTTCAATATAAAAAACCCGTATGCGGCTTTCATCAAAGGTAACAAGCGCTCAACAATTAAAGTCCGCCCGGTCTACCAATTAAAAGATCGCGGTACTTATCGTTAATGGTAACACGTTCGCAGCCTGCCTAATTAGCTGCAAATGAAAGCAAACTGAAACCGATTTCGTTTTTGAAAATGCACGACATACTTTGCTCAAAATGCAAACTGTTTTCCGTCAAATGTATACAATGCAACATAGACTGTCAAATCACTATAACCATTTCATCAATTATGGCGTTCATTAGAAGTCAGAGAGGCATTATAACATGAACAGAACAGAACAGAACAGAATAGCTTAATTGACTTACGCATATACAGCTCATCGTCGTTAACATACATATTCAATAACAGCATGCGTTATAATTAAATACAAAATATACATCATTCGAAGGAAGATCGATTCAAAAAGAATGACATACAACATGTTTAAGTGAGAATGTCACATGGAAGAGGTTAATACTGGGTGACCACATACTGTAAAAACGTTGTTTAATGCTTACAACACGTATAACATTATTATACGCTTAGTGGCTTTATGAAAGATATATAATATATAGTAAGTTTCCAGTTTTTTTTGTTGGAAAAATCGGCAGAACGCAATTGACCATTGACAAACAAGTAAACATAGTATAGTCAAAGTGCATCTATGAATTACAAATACAATCAAGTAAATAAAATATACTACAATGAAACATGTTCACATATATAAAACATTTTCTCGCATTTCAAAGCCTTTTAAACAAAACATGGCTAATTTTCTTAACACATTTTTATTTGAACTATTAAGTAATTCGATAAACTTAAACATATTTGGGCGACATCTGTAATACTTTGGAATTAATGTTTTCCTAACATCGGCATAGTAAGGACATGTAAGAACAAAGTGATATTCATCCTCAATATCATTAAGGTTGCATAAAACACATTTACGTTGATCTCTAACAATGTTCTGGTGTCTACCCGTTTCAATAAATAATTTGTGAGATGACAAACGTAATTTAGCTATAATGTTCCTATGTTTTTTATTTTCAACAATATCAATATAAGCCGATCTTTCGAATACTGGTTTTAATTCCTTATATAAAATCATTGAACTAGATGATGTGACACTTACGTTCCAGTTAGTGATATACTGGTCTCGTAATCTGTTTTTAAGTAACGGGATAAATTGATTAGAGTTCACAGATTCGGGGAATAACCAAACATCGTTAAAACCGGTTTTCTTAAGAATGTCCCGTACTTTTGATGACCAATTGTTTGTGTTATGTTTGCGTTCAATGTCTAATCTCTGTGATATAACAATTTGTTTCAGAATACAATTACCCTGCTTTACAGTATATAATTTCAAAAAGTATTGAACGATGCTAACATATCTGTCTAAATACAAGGGGAATCGACCAACTTCGGCATATAGCGATAATGAGTTTGTTGACATCTTTACATTTAATATTCTTTTACAAAATTTACGATGGACGCGCTCAATGTTTTCCGCTTTGATAAATCCCCAAACCTCACAATTATAGTTTAGAATTGATGATACATATGCGTTAAAAAGATTTAACATGACATTTATAGGTACGTCCATATCTTTTGTTAAGTTGAACAAAGAATGCATCGCTTTTAAAGATTTGCCATACAATGTATTTGTTGCGGGTACAAAAGATCAACCGCTTGACATGACAATTCCCAGATAATTAAAATTATTCACAATTTCTAGTTCTTGACCTTTGTATGTCAATTTCAATGTTCTACTGATTGTACCTCCTTTCCGGAATACCATCACCTTAGTTTTTTCAATGTTAACCGTTAAATTCCACTTATCGCAGTAGGTTTCTAAATTGTTTAATGATTCTTGAAGACCCTCCGGGTTTCAGAAAATAGAGCCGCGTCGTCAGCGAATAATAATAAATAAATCGATATTTGATCTAGTGTAATTCCGGCGTTTATTCCATTTTGCAAGTCGAATTCGATATCGTTAATAAATAGAGAAAACAATATGGGCGACGTTATCTCCCCCTGAAAAAGGCCGACGTTACTATTGAATATGTCTGATAAGTTACCCATGTGTTTGACCTGTAATTTAGCTTCATCGTACATTGATCGAATAAGTGTTAAAAGTTTACCGTCGATGCCCACATTTATCATTTTACTCCATAATTGACCGCGAATGATGACGTCATATGCCTTCCGGTAATCAATATAACAGCAGAATAGTTTATCTTTATTTTGAAACTGTTTTCGAACTTATCAGACATATTCAATAGTAACGTCGGCCTTTTTCAGGGGGAGATAACGTCGCCCATAACATGGAATGTGTGTGGTCTTAGGAAACTTGTACATAACTGTGACTTTGTAAATTATTTATTTTCATTTGACATCATAGGTCTATTAGAGACATGGGGTGAGAAAAACAGTGAATTTTGTGATTTATTAGCAAATTATACATGTTTTGACTCTGTGAGAATTAAAGTAACTAATGCATATCGTAATAGTGGTGGAATAGCCGTGTATGTAAAAAACGAGCTGTTAAAAGATGGCTTTATTTCACAAATATGTCATAACTATCAGGATTGTATTGTTTTGTATATCAAAAGTTCTATTTATAGCTCTTTAAAAGATATCATATTATATATAGCCTATGTATCACCAGAAGGTTCACCAATTTATGAAAGAATGAATGAGATTAATGGTATCACTATTATTGACTCCAATATTTCTTCTTTAAGAGTACTTTATGCTGATGCATGTATATACCTAGCAGGAGATTTAAACGCACGCACAAAAAATTTATTAGATTATATACCTGATGATAATGTGGATGACATTTTTAACATAGAGGTTGATTATAACACGGATCTTTTTGATCGCACACGTAATAATAAAGACTCTGAACGATATAACAATTTTGGGAAAACACTCGTTGAACTTTGTTGTACGCAAGGTATGCATATTTTAAATGGGCGTAGCAACGATGATTTTTTAGGAAACTTTACATGTCTTACATATAATGGCGCTAGTGTTGTTGATCACCATGTTGTATCCACTGAGCTATTTTCTCATATTACTTATTTTTGCGTGGAGATGAGGGACGAGTCTGATCATATGCCTATTAGCTCTAAAATAGTTTTAGGTAAAAAGAAAATTATTCGTGCTAACTTCGTCAATCAATATTACTTAAATAACGGTATGGAAGACTATCCAAAAATAGAAAAGTATAATTGGAAAGACGCGCACAAGCAAGATTTCCTGAGAGTATTTGAAAACAGTTTTAACATTCAACATTCGCAAATATTGGAATCAATCGCGTGCACGGATATTGACGAAGCGATCGATAAAATATTAAATTTATTCAAATACGCTGCACCCGATATGAAGGTTAATTATAAAACAAACTATCTTAATGAAAAGGCCAGTTCAGTAAATCAACCGTGGTGGGATAGAGAATGTAACGCGGCTAAACAAACGATCGAAGTACGCAGCATTAAGAAGATTCCGGTTAAGCAATGATATATCGGACTTTCAATACTATATATCACTCCGTAGAGGGTTTAAAAATATGTGCTCTGCCAAAAAACAAGCGTATCAAACGACAAAACGGAACGAATTGGGTTTATCGCGTACTAAACCAGAGTTGTTTTGGAAAATAATAAAAGGTAGTAATAAGACGAACAACAAAGTTTCTGGTAATATAGCTCCATTAGCATGGTACGACTATTTTAAAAGCCTTCTTTGTAAGGACAATCAACCAAGTCTAAATGAAATAAACCTAGAGGTTAACGAAACTGAAGAGGATCAAGATAAAATTTTAAACACAGAAATCACTAACGAAGAAATCATAAAAAGTATTTCAAAACTCAAAGATGGAAAATCGCAAGGGACCGATGGCCTTGGGGCGGAATTTTATAAAAGTACGATGCATCTGATAACACCTTTATTTCGCGATTTATTTAATAAGATTCTCAATACAGGATTTTTTCCAAATACTTGGCGGGATAGTATAATTGTGCCGGTATATAAGTCAGGCGCTACAGATGACCCCTCTAATTATAGAGGTATATCTTTAATTAATGTAATGTATAAAATATTCTCCAAAATCGTATACAACAGACTTTGCAAATGGGCAGATTTAAACAATAAAATAGCGGAATCACAAGCCGGTTTTCGCAAGGGATATTCAACCATTGATAATTTATTTACTCTTCAAAGCATGGTTCAAAAATATACGTGCAAACCTGGTGGTAGGTTTTATGTGCTTTACGTCGATTTTCAAAAAGCATTTGATAGTTTGATTATTCATAAACTATTTACAACTATGAGTAAAAATGGTGTTAGAGGGAAGCTTTTTCAAGTATTAAAATCCATGTATTCAAATCTACGCGGATGTGTACGGATAAATCATAAAAATGTCACGCAAAACTTCAATTGTAACATCGGTACTAGGCAAGGGGACGTAGCCAGTACAATAATTTTTAATTTATACATGAACGAGTTGTCTACCTTTCTAAAATCTAAAGGTCATAGGGGTATTTTTATCACCGAAAACATTTCCGATATAATTTGCATTCTTTTTGCCGATGACGTTGCGAGCTGCGCTGATACTGCGATCGAGCTACAATCACAATTAAACTCTATATCGGAATTTTGTGAAAATACTGGTATGACAATTAACCAACAAAAGACGGAAATCATTGTTTTTAGAAACGGAGGTCCGCTAAGATCATACGAACATTGGGTCTTTAAAAATAATCCTGTAAATGTCACATCTGTACATAAATACATGGGTCTTCTTTTTACACCTAAATTATCATGGAGAAAAGCGAAAGAAAAACTTGCAGCCCAAGCCCGAAAATCTATTTTTGCTATTAAATCATACCAAAGTAACTTTGGATATTTTTCATACACTGAATATTTTAAATTGTTTGATTCAATGGTAAAACCTATACTTACATATGGCTCTGAGATTTATGGAATAGAATTCTCAGACATTCTCGAAAAAGTACAAATCGAGTATTGTAAATATTTTCTTGGTGTAAATAAATCTGTATTTGATAGCATTGTACTAGGAGAATGTAGTAGATTACCTCTGTGTATAGATCATCATGTAAAATGCGTTAAATATTGGTGTAAATTGATTAGTATGACAGATGATCGATATCCTAGAAATTGTTATATTATGTTAAAGCGACATGACGAAATCGGAAGAACTAATTGGGTGACATCTGTAAAAAATATTTTGTACCAATATGGATTGGGTTATGTTTGGATTAGTCAAGAAAAAGGAAACGTGGAATTATTCTTAATGTCATTTAAACAAAGATTGATTGATTGTAATTCACAGAACTGGATTGAAACTATAGGAAATTCATCAAGATGTGATACTTACAAACAATTCAAATCTATGCTAAACCCAGCAAAATATTTGTTTATCGACATACCATTTTATGTTCGAAAGTCAGTTGCTAGATTCCGTTGTTCAAGCCATAAATTAGCAATTGAAACTGGTCGGCATTTAGGAATTTCAAGAGAACACCGAATATGTGCATATTGTTCCGTCTATTTTAATAATGTATGTATTGAAGATGAGTTTCATGTATTTTTTAAATGTACCAGATTCAACCAAGAAAGGCAAATGTTTATCTTTTCATGGTACAATGGTGAACAAAATTTCCTTAATTTTTGCAATCTTATGCAAATTTCTGATGAAAGTAAATTAAAAAGCATAGCCTTTTTTATAACTGAAATAATGAAAAAGAAAGATGTAGAACAAAATTGATGTTCAAACTTGATGTAATCACAACTCAAAAATAAAATTTGTTACTAATATATGCTGTATTTTGGGCCGGTGGCCTTTATTTACGAAATAAACTTTTGTCTTTGTCTTTGTCTTTGCTAAATTAATGCTATGAAGGTTTCTCGTACACAAAGAAGAAGGAAACCAAGTCGACGATTCGATGGGAATGTTCTCAGCGACGAAGTGAGAACTGCAAGGGAACTGTCACTTCCGACAATCCAGTAAGTTAATTATTAATATATGAAAAAGAAACTTACATTTCTATTTGGTGCCTGTTACTTTTGTCAATTTTGTTTAGATCTTTGGTCAAAGGACCTCGTTCTCTGGTACTATTTCCCATTAGTCTGGTCACTTATACAAACTAATCCAGACATGTCAAAAGATTTATTTTAATGTTGACAACACTGTAACCAAATGTTTCATGGCTAGGCTACGTCTTAGTGTACTGCGGTCTTACAACTTACGGTTTGGACTCATTTTACAATAAACTAATTCCAATATTCATGCACTTTTATGTCAACTCTTCAAGTCCGCACAGCAGTCCGCACAGGCTAATCTGGGACGACACTCTCCACTTTTATGATCGATTCTGTTTCAAGAAAGTCTCTTCTTAGCAAAATCCAGTTTCGGCGGGAAGTGTCGTCCCTGATTAGCCTGTGCGGACTGCACGGGCTAATATGGGACAACACTTAACGCACAAGCATTAAACCCCCTTTTCACAGAGCATGACTCAAATATATTGCAGATATGTCCGGGACTTACAAGTGTGGGTCACTGAGGACGAAGAACATGATGTCATGCACGTCCATACTTTAAAGGGATCTTTTCACGGTTTGGTAAATTGACCAAATTGAAAAAAGTTGTTTCAAATTCGCAAATTTTCGGTTTAGTTATGATATTTTTGAGGAAAGAGTATTACTGAACATTTTCCATGCTCTAATATAGCCATTATATGCATCTTTTGACGATTTAAAAACCTAAAAATTATAAAGCGTTTCAACGCGAAACGATTGAATTATTTTTGAGAGTTCTGTTGTTGTCGTTTAAATTTGTGAAACTACGAAGATTGCTTATATAAGGTATAAAATACGCAGCTTATGTATGCTTGGTAGGATAGCTCAGTTAGCTAATGCGTTTTTGTTTTAGGATTCCGGGGGTCACTGGTTCGAGCCCTGCTGAGTGCTACTTTTTTTTCCCTTTTAAAATTTTATTTTTGATCTTTTACTGGAGCTTTTAAAATTTAATGTTTACATTTGTAAATATAAAGCATTTAATGACAAACTTCAAAACATGCCAAAATCTGTGAAAAGTCTCCTTTAAGGTTATCGTATATTTAACGAATTCAAATCAATAACTTAAAACTTTGTAAGTAGTTTCCTTCACAAACTTGTAGAATTGTAAGAAGACTTATAAACACGACCAACCTACGGACTATGTGACTGCAATATGCCCCCACTCCGAAACTTCGTTCGCAGCGGTATAATGATAAATGGGAATGCATGACCAATCGGAGCTTTGATTTCCATGACATATCCATGATTACCACTAAGACTACTATTAAGCTTGTGATACGATGTCTGGCCAGCGTGTTGGTGTATGTGACTCCAAACAGTCTAAAAAAGATGCCATAATAAACCAAAGCTCTACTTATTGATGTTCGTATATTTTAATATATATTGCACACTGTTTAAATTATTATATATCCATTACATAACTTTGTATACTGGTTGTTAATTCTACTAGCAACCACACTTTTAATTCCACCCTCTATTCCACTTAAAGAAACGGCCTAACGGTGTACCTTTTTTGCCTCCTATTTCTTTTTTTTTGAAATTTTAACCTAAAATACTTATGTAGAAATCAGACAAAATTCATTTACTTAAACAACGATGCTTTAAAAGAACAACATTTAATTATATTGCATTTGAAACAAGCATCGTCAACACCAAAAACAAACATCAGTACCCCCACATGCCGCATTGGCACAGAATATTTTGCATGTTGTCTTCACAAAAAAACATCGGACCCATGATCCATATTCTAACTTGACCTGGACATTATCTAGATACAACTTCTGACCAAGTTTGGTGCAGATCTGATGAAAACTACTTGAATTAGAGAGTGGACACCATGCTCAATGTTTAAAACGCACTTAGTGACCCCCTAAACTTCGTTTGTGTATAATAAATTATAAATATATACTTATGACAAACTGCTTTCCTGTTAAGTATTACTTCATAAACTTTCCACAGATTTCATAAGGTACCAACACATCAATTTTTGAAAAGCCAAAAACAATATATGTTTCAGACATCCAAACCAGGGACAATCCAAGAGAAAGTCTGCAGCTGTTACTGACGTTTCTTTTGTATCATTATGATATCCATTTTCTTCAGATTCAATAATATTTTCAATATTTTGCACCACAATTCGTCTCACCACGCAATTAATTTTGCTTGGGTTTTTCACCAAATGTTCTGCCCAATGTGCTTATTTGGTCATAGAAGTGGGCGGGGTAAAGAATCCACCTCCATGTTTACTGGCAGCACGAGACGGAGCCAGACCTAAGAGCTTCTGGATGTTCTGAAAGAAAAACAGGGATGCCAATCAGGGACGACACTTTGCGTTTCTTTTTTGTATTTTTTGTTTAATGAGAGTCCTTTAGAAAAAATCCAGTAAAGGTGGAAAGTGTCGTCCCTGATCGGCTTGTGATTTCTGCACAGGCTAATCTGTGATGACACTTTAAAGGGGCCTTTTCACAGATTTTGGCATGTTTTGAAGTTTGTCATTAAATCTTTTTATTGATAAATGTAAACATTGGAATTAAAAAGCTCCAGTTAAAAAATCAAGAATAAAATTAAAAGAAAAGAAAAAAAGTAGACCGCATCAGGGCTCGAACCAGTGACCCCGGAATCCTGGAGTAAAAACCAATTAAACCGCTCGGCTATCCTGCCAAGCATGTATGAACGACGTATTTTATACTTTATATCAGTAATCTTCGTAGTTTCACAAAATTAAACGACAACAACAGAACTCTCCAAATTATTCAATCGTTTCGCGTTGCAACGCTTTATAATTTTCAGGTTTTTAAATCGTCAAAGGATGCATATAATGGCTTTATTAGACCATGGTAAATATTCAGTATTACTGTTTCCTCACAAATATCATAACTAAAACGAAAATTTGCGAATCTGAAACAACTTTTTCAATTTTGTCAATTTACCAAAACGTGAAAAGGACCCTTTAAACACAAGCATTGAGTCCAGTTTTCCATTATCTGTGTGGACCCTAGCATGACTTTCTACCTGTCGGATGGACATGGTGCAGAGAATATAGAGGAAGATGAAGGAACAGTCTGTGCAGTCTTCCCCTGCCAGGTTACGATGATAGATGCCCTGAATGAACGAGATTGGAACGAAAGGCAGCTTGGCGACTTCACGGCCCATCAAATCTGGAAAGCATGCAGAACTCTAAGCTTTATATGCACTGAAAGAAGGTCATTGCAGAATCAAACAAAAATTGTTTCAATTTATTGTATAAACGTTTTACATATAATTTATAAAAGAAATAGAAGGTATTTTTTCACTTTTCGATTGGTGTAAAAAAAATCATGAAAATTACATCAAGTTTGTATATCTTATCTTGGACAATTTTTACTTGTGTATGTTACACAAGGGACTAGTAGCGGGTATGGTGTCCCCCCAAGCATCCAGGAGGTAATGGGTTCAATCCCCACAGTGGAAGTATTCTTTAGATCACCCCAAAAGATATCAAGTACTGGTTCTACCAAGGAGACAGCCTATAGGCTTTAGATGCAATCAAGCTCAAATAAATTGGTTAAAAAAACTACGCAAAAACAACAACAACTGGCATTCTTACAAAATGTTATGTTACAAGCAGCATAAAGATAACGTTGAAATATGCATATGTATTTAGACAAGTACTACTTACATGGCTGTGAAAAGTAATGATTGGATTTAAAGATGTTAGCCAACATAATGTAAGGTCATTTTGGACTTTTTGCCTAAACTTTACTAAAAACATTGATTCCACAAAGCGTGTACATGTATTACTACGCATCTTTTATTTAACCTAACATTCATTTATATGCTAAACAGAAATAACACTTCATCTGTATGTATTCTAAACTTAAATATCAATACCTTTGTGTTCTCAAAAGAAATAACAAATCCTCTGTATGAATGCTTTACTGAAATAATAAGACCCTCGTGAACTCTACTGAAATAACAATACCTCTGAATACCTATGTTTGTATGCTAAACTGAAATAAAAATACCTCTGTGTACTCAACTGAAATAACAATACCTCTGAATACCTATGTTTGTATGCTTAACTGAAATAACAAGCCCTCTAAGTACTCACCTGAAATAACCATACCTCTGAATAACTATGTATGTATGCTTAACTTTAATATCAATACCTATATGCAAATAACAGAACAAGAGCTGTGTTTGAGAAAACTAATCCCCCCTATTGCGCTTGGAAGCAGCATGGCAGAAATTTTAGACAAAAAAAGAACTTTGACCTTGAAGGATTACCTTGATTTTTCACCCCTAAAAATTTGCAGCTCCATGAAATACAAACTGTACATTTGCATGCCAAATATCAAGTTGCTATCTTCGATATTGCAAATGCTATGACCAACCTTAAAGTTTTGTGACAGACACACACATACATAACAGACAGGCAGACAGGCCAAAAACAAAATACCCCCGATCATTTGATCCGGGGGCTGAAAAAATACCTTTGCGTACTTTACTGAAATAACAAAACCTCTGTGTACTCTTCTGAAATAACAATACCACTGTGTACTCTACTGAAATAACAATACCTCTGTGTACTCTTCAAAAATAACAATACCTCTGTGTACTCTACTGCAATGACAATACCTCTGTGTGCTCTTCTAAAATGACAATACCTCTGAGTACTCTTCTGAAATGACAATACCTCTGTGTACTCTACTGAAATAACAATACCTCTGTGTACTCTACTGTAATGACAATACCCCTGTGTACTCTCCTGAAATGACAATACCTCTGTGTACTTTAATGAAATGACAATAGCTCTGTGTACTCTACTGAAATAACAATACCTCTGTGTACTCTTCAAAAATAACAATTCCTCTGTGTACTCTTCAAAATTAACAATACCTCTGTGTACTCTTCTGAAATGACAATACCTCTGTGTACTCTTCTGAAATAACAATACCTCTGTGTACTCCTCTGAAATAACAATACCTCTGTGTACTCTACTGAAAAATCAATACCTATGTGTACTCTTTATAAATAACAATACCTCTGTGTACTCTTCTGATATAACAATACCTCTGTGTACTCTTCTGAAATAACAATACCTCTGTGTACTCTTCAAAAATAACAATACCTCTGTGTACTCTTCTGAAATAACAATACCTCTGTGAACTCTTTAAAAATAACAATACCTCTGTTTACTCTTCAAAAATAACAATACCTCTGTATACTCTTCTGAAATGACAATACCTCTGTGTGGTTTTCTGAAATAACAATACCTCTGTGTACCCTACTGAAATAACAATACCTCTGTGTACTCTTCAGAAATAACAATACCTTTGTGCACTCTACTGAAATAACAAAACCTCTGTGTACTCAACTGTAATGACAATACCTTTGTGTACTCTACTGTAATAACAAAACCTCTGTGTACTCTTCGGAAATAACAATACCACTGTGTACTCTACTGAAATAACAATACCTCTGTGTACTCTTCAAAAATAACAATACCTCTGTGTACTCTACTGCAATGACAATACCTCTGTGTGCTCTTCTAAAATGACAATACCTCTGTGTACTCTTCTGAAATGACAATACCTCTGTGTAGTTTTCTGAAATAACAATACCTCTGTGTACCCTACTAAAATAACAATACCTCTGTGTACTCCTCAGAAATAACAATACCTTTGTGCACTCTACTGAAATAACAAAACCTCTGTGTACTCAACTGTAATGACAATACCTTTGTGTACTCTACTGTAATAACAAAACCTCTGTGTACTCTTCTGAAATAACAATACCACTGTGTACTCTACTGAAATAAAAATACCTCTGTGTACTCTTCAAAAATAACAATACCTCTGTGTACTCTACTGCAATGACAATACCTCTGTGTGCTCTTCTAAAATGAAAATACCTCTGTGTACTCTTCTGAAATGACAATACCTCTGTGTACTCTACTGAAATAACAATACCTCTGTGTACTCTACTGTAATGACAATACCCCTGTGTACTCTCCTGAAATGACAATACCTCTGTGTACTTTACTGAAATGACAATAGCTCTGTGTACTCTACTGAAATAACAATACCTCTGTGTACTCTTCAAAAATAACAATTCCTCTGTGTACTCTTCAAAATTAACAATACCTCTGTGTACTCTTCTGAAATGACAATACCTCTGTGTACTCTTCTGAAATAACAATACCTCTGTGTACTCCTCTGAAATAACAATACCTCTGTGTACTCTACTGAAATAACAATACCTCTGTGTACTCTTCATAAATAACAATACCTCTGTGTACTCTTCTGATATAAAAATACCTCTGTGTACTCTTCTGAAATAACAATACCTCTGTGTACTCTTCAAAAATAACAATAACTCTGTGTACTCTTCTGAAATAACAATACCTCTGTGTACTCTTTAAAAATAACAATACCTCTGTTTACTCTTCAAAAATTACAATACCTCTGTGTACTCTTCTGAAATGACAATACCTCTGTGTAGTTTTCTGAAATAACAATACCTCTGTGTACCCTACTGAAATAACAATACCTCTGTGTACTCTTCAGAAATAACAATACCTTTGTGCACTCTACTGAAATAACAAAACCTCTGTGTACTCAACTGTAATGACAATACCTTTGTGTACTCTACTGTTATAACAAAACCTCTGTGCACTCTACTGAAATAACCATACCTCTGTGTATTCTTAAAAAAATAACAATACCTCTGTGTACTCTTCTGAAATAACAATACCTCTGTGTACTCTTCTGAAATAACAATACCTCTGTGTACTCTACTTAAATAACAATACCTCTGTGTACTCTACTGAAATAACAATACACCTGTGGACTCTACTGAAATAACAATACCTCTGTGTACTCTACTGAAATAACAATACCTCTGTGTACTCTTCATAAATAACAATACCTCTGTGTACTCTTCTGATATAACAATACCTCTGTGTACTCTTCTGAAATAACAATACCTCTGTGTACTCTTCAAAAATAACAATACCTCTGTGTACTCTTCTGAAATAACAATACCTCTGTGTACTCTTTAAAAATAACAATACCTCTGTTTACTCTTCAAAAATAACAATACCTCTGTGTACTCTTCTGAAATGACAATACCTCTGTGTAGTTTTCTGCAATAACAATACCTCTGTGTACCCTACTGAAATAACAATACCTCTGTGTACTCTTCAGAAATAACAATACCTTTGTGCACTCTACTGAAATAACAAAACCTCTGTGTACTCAACTGTAATGACAATACCTTTGTGTACTCTACTGTAATAACAAAACCTCTGTGCACTCTACTGAAATAACCATACCTCTGTTTATTCTTAAAAAAATAACAATACCTCTGTGTACTCTTCTGAAATAACAATACCTCTGTGTACTCTTCTGAAATAACAATACCTCTGTGTACTCTACTTAAATAACAATACCTCTGTGTACTATACTGAAATAACAATACACCTGTGGACTCTACTGAAATAACAATACCTCTGTGTACTTTACTGAAATAACAATACCTCTGTGTACTCTTCTGAAATAACAATACCTCTGTGTACTCACATTGAATTAAACATGCTCAGTAAACTGGTGAATGCAAAACCAATTGCAAACATAGACTTCATTTTCACCTGAAAAATAAACACATTTAATTAAACTGAACATTCTTCAAGTCATTATGCACCGGCATACTGTTATTTTTCTGATTATTACTCTAATTAAAAAAACAACAACAATAACTTACATTATGCTGTTGTTTTCATTTAACAACACAAAAGATATTAAATTTAAAAACATGTTGCATATAATGGCAGTCTGCAAAATTAACCCATCGGCTGATCGCCAATGCGATAAAATCTCGGCATTTGTTATAGAAAAATTGAATAAAGATTGCCTGAATTGCGATGAAAAAAAATCAGAGAAAATAAACCAATAAATAATCACTTTACAAATTTCAGGTGTAAATTCTTACAGTGACACCGCTTGGCTACTTGTCTTAGTTTTCTATCTGTCATAATACTTTTGGTAAACTGAACTTGCATTCTTCGCCGATAAATGAAATTATAATGCGAGGGTAACTTTGTCATTGATAGGATTAAGATAGATACCCGTGAGCAACGGCTTTGTATTTTTACTGTAAATTAATTCAAATTTTTTCTGGCTATGAAAAATTTCCTATGACATTTTCAAAAGTTCATAGCCACATTGACTATGAAGACAAAAAAGTTAGTTTTGTAGACTGCAAATGGTTTGATTTTATTTGATTGATTTAACAATTATTCAGACCCCTTCAGTTATCACAATGTTATAAATCCTGCAATCCCCTTAAAGGGACTTGTTCACACTTTGATAAATTGACAAAATTGAAAAAAATTGTTTCGGATTTGCAAATTTTTATTGTAGTTATGATATTTGCTTTAAAAAAAACAAATTGTTTCCATGCTCTAAAATTTCCATTAAATGCAACTTTTGACGTTTTGAAAACCTGAAATTTATACAGCGTCTCAGACGCGAAATGAGTTATTTGTAGTCAGAAATTGTGAATGGGATCCCAACTAGTATACCAGAGTGCAGCCTGCGCATGCGCGCTGCGCTTATCCGCTTTTTGTTTACAAACAATGCATCTCATTTCTGTGATCGAAAATATAAAAAAAGAGAAACAAAAGCCGGAGCAAGCGACATCGCTCGAATTTATTCAATCTTGGCGACGAGACTGAGTGTTTGCAGAACTATAGGAGTATCGTTGGAAGAGACGAAGACAGGGTAATGGCTTAAACACACGAATTGTAAGTCATATTTTAGAAGCTACGTTTAGTTTTTGGCAAGTGTTGCTTGTTTACAAAGGATGAAAGGAATTTTAGCAAAAGTTGGGATAGGTATTTAGTTTTATTGTATGGATATTTTACTCTGCAACGAAACCAGATACGCACTGATAACATAATTTGTTCATTGCGCGTTTTAAAATAAGCCTTTATGCCCCTATGCCAAGATGTTCGTATCAATTTAATGAATTCGTTACAACTTATAAGGAACACTCCAACACGAGTTAAATGAAGCATGAAATTAATGATAAATGATGAATTATGAATGATTAATTTATTCGGTATATATTATATTATAAAATATACTGGTATGCAAATGTATATGTTATATTATGTAATCAATTATCATGATATGATAATTTGATTATACAGTTTATTCCCTGATTTTAACATCAATTTTGTTGTTTCTTTAAATTGATATGTGATCAATTTTATATTCTAAAACAAACCTTCTTTTTAAGGTATTTAGGAAAACGTGCCGGCCAAACTATTGCAAGTTTGACTGTTCAGCATAATGTTAGAACAACAAACTCTTCACCTATGCACGGTCATCAGCCCCCGCCAGGTCCTGGCCTGTCATTTGTGTCACAAGAAAGTACCACACCTGGTCATGTGTCAGGAATTGGAGAGATAACATCTTACTTAGAGTATGCAAACAACCCTGTCTTAGCATATTTTAATTGATAAAATGATATATTTATATTCAATAAGATTCTATGTGCTTCCTAAAGTTCCTTGGTAATATAATTGCTTTATTATTTTTTTTACCAGAAACTTTTTATGTTATGAAAACCAGAGGATATCCGATAGCTGGTTTGTTTTCTGAACCGTTCAGATAACTTGCATGGTGATTGGTCATGAAATTATTTCAATGCCATTCTCCTCCAATCTCTAGTTGTACAGTAATTGTCAGTTAGTGACTCAAGTATGATAACTTCATCATATAATAAGCTCATACTGGTGAATCAAGAAGCCAAGAAAAGTATTGGTAGGTTCATAAGTTAATACTGGTGAATTAAGTAGCCCAGAAAAGTATTGGTAGGTTCATAAGTTAATACTGGTGAATCAAGTAGCCCAGAAAAGTTTTGGTAGGTTTATAAGTTAATACTGGTGAATCAAGTAGCCTAGAAAAGTATTGGTAGGTTCATAAGTTAATACTGGTGAATCAAGTAGCCAAGAAAAGTATTGGTAGGTTTATAAGTTAATTCTGGTGAATCAAGTAGCCCAAAAAAGTATTGGTAGGTTCATAAGTTAATATTGTTGAATCAAGTAGCCCAGAAAAGTATTGGTAGGTTCATAAGTTAATACTGGTGAATCAAGTAGCCCAGAAAAGTATTGGTAGGTTCATAAGTTAATACTGGTGAATCAAGTAGCCCAGAAAAGTATTGGTATGTTACCTGATTGGCATGATATGAATAAAATAATGTTTAAAATAGCAAACAAATTTCATACATAGTTTTTATGATAAGTTTTAGTGTTAATTTCAAAATTACAAATATGCTTATATGTTATTTCAGAGTAAATTGAAGGCAGCCAACAATTGGACGGTAGTGCCAATCAATGAAAAGAAGGGATACACGTGCATGCACTGAGTACACAGAGATCATCAAGGAAAAAACCCTTCAATCAAAGTTCCTTTTTGATTCAGCTTATCCAAAGCTGATTGCCTCTACAATTGCCCCTTATATATCCACCTGCGGCTAATGAGGAGCTGCAGTATCCAATAGGTCAAGGGCAAGCAACCCGGAAACAATATGAAGATTTACTCATACAAATTGGTACATGGTGTATGTAACTATGTTCTTTAAACTAACTTCAACATACCATTATTATGAATTAAAAAATTGACAAAGCTGAAATCAATGATAACTGACTATGGGTAGGAACATGTTGTGTGAATTTGGCAGCATGGTTTTATAGGATGTATACCATTGAGTATGAAAGTGCATGTGTGACCCTGGCTGTTTTTTCAGTCAGTAGATGACTTTAGTATTTGAAATGATGCTTGAATTTATTTGTGTAATATGAAGGCGTGACCAAATGTGTGACATTATGGTCAACTGTCCTGTCATCATCATGGTGATAAAATGTGATTTTAATAAGTGAACTGCTTATAAACATAGGGCAGAAATACCATTGATAAAATACTGACGAACATAGCATACAAGTGCCCTGAAATGCCATGAGAATATGTATTTGAGTTTTAAGTGTGTATGGTATTTTGAATTTTGTTAATTGTTTTGTTATAAAAATATAGGATCCAAAGTATTCAATCATAGATCACTCTGAAAAAGAAGAATAAGTAAAAACCTTGTCTGGCAAATAACTACATTAACAATGGGCCAAGTTCCAGATTTTTTTGTCACAAGTCAAGACCATTAACAGGAATTGTTGACTCTTATAGGTGTTATGTATCAGGATTTGTGTAAAGTTTTTTATGGGAGACCCATGATCAAACATGGTGAATTAATTGTTTTGTTATTACAATAGAGGATCCAAAGTATTTGATCATAGGTCACTCTATAAACAGAAGAATTTGTGAAAACCTTGTCTTGCAAATAGCTAAATAAACACTGGGCTCAGCATTTTCCTGATTTTTTGTCACAAGTAAAGACTATGAAAAGGAATTATTGACTCTTTTAGGTATAAGCTACCATAGTCAATGTTGAGTGCCTGCTGCACACCACATTTGTTTATGTTCCATTAACAATGACATCAAAGCACAATGCTATATAAGATTATGTATTGTTTTCCATTGTTTATCAGTCTATAAACAACCATTTATGTAATAGCCTTACATAAACTGTCATAAAGATGATAAAGTACTGTTTATCCATAAATAAAAAATTGTGGAATTCAGAAATAATTTGATCTGTCAAATGTTGAAAGTTGGAAACATTTATTCAAAATGTTATCAATTATAGTTTTGTTTCATGAATATAGAGTATTATGTTTTGTGTTCATTATGTTATGGATTTTGTTGTTTTGGTTTAAAATGTTTTAATAAATAACATGAAGAAATAAGAAGCTAGTTGTTCAATTTTGATTTATTATTACATGTATATTTCACAGCAAAACACTTACTGCAAGAATGTTAAGTGAACACCTTATTATAATACATGTTGAGTTCAACACTGAACAAAAGAATATGCATCAATTAAAAACGACTCATAATACATTATTATATGAAACTGCATCATGATTCAAAAGTTAAAGAGCATATAGACAGCTAAAACCTAAATAGGTGACCCTTGCCCTGGGAAATGGGGCTTAATGCATGTGCGTAAATTGGCGTATGAGATTAACATGTGCTGATCATACCAATCAGGCAGACAATTGCTGCTTTATTTTTTTTGTTGAAATGGAGTCTCTTAGAGAAAATTCAGATAAGGCGGAAAGTGTTGCCCCTGATTAGCCTGTGCAGTCAACACAGCCTAATCTTGGACAACCTTATTACATGCATTAAACCCCCCTTTTCCCAGAGCGAGGCTCAATATTTATTAAAATGATTGATTAAGTCTTTCACATAACATCTTTTAAGAAACTTTTCAGTAAAACATGTTTATTTGATGACAGGCACGGCAAAATCAGTAGTAAATTCATAGTATAATTTGTGTTACATATAATACTTACATATTGTTGCTGGTTATAAATGTGGAAAAGTTTGAATATGCATTGCTAAAATACATGTAAATTTTCTAAGAACTGCCCCTTTTATTTAAGGAATACTGTAAGTATGCCCCTGTATATTTCTGACAAAAGAAACAAGATAAATAAATAATGATTAATAGAACAGTAAACTTGGTTTCATTTTGTATACAAAGGATAATTTATGTTCTTATTATTTACACTATATTGAAAGAAATAAGATGACGTCATTTAATAAAGAATGCATTACTGAAGATTCAAATTTAAAACAACCGTTTATCCACTTAATGTGCAAGCAATTCTTAAACAACAAGACTAAAAAAGCTGTTAACAATAATTTTATTAACTACTTCCTTTCAAAAAAAAGGCAGGTACAGTTTTGTTGTTGTCCCGTTGAAGGTGTCCATGTATCCAAAGGATGTACTGTGATCAATCTGTGTCCTCCACATCTTCAGTGCCAACACGTTTGTTCCGAAACGTTTCCTGGAT
Source organism: Dreissena polymorpha (assembly GCF_020536995.1). NCBI lineage: Eukaryota > Metazoa > Mollusca > Bivalvia > Myida > Dreissenidae > Dreissena > Dreissena polymorpha. The sequence continues at coordinate 150,332,194 of NC_068355.1, forward strand.
AAGGAGGGTGAGAGGATCAGTCACCACTTAACCTTTTTTCTGAAAAATATGAACAGATAAAAAACTCAAAAACCCCTTGCTAAATCTATCTATATATATATTAGCTGTTATTGTCCAACTTTATAATGCAGGAACATAATGGCCACTGTTTCGACAGTAAATGAGTTAAATTTTCTACACTTTTGATTTTAAGCTGAGACAATTACATGAGTAGTTTTATGTGTTCTATATTCATATGACAAGCAACAATATTTGATAAAGATAAAATGCATTAATAATTCCGTTAAACAGTCCACAAAAGATAACATATTTGAATAGATAAAGTGCATTATTAATTCTTTTAAACAGGCCCACAGAAAAAATAAACATGAAAAATGGGTTCATATTCAACAACAGTAAACAACTGGTCTCTGGCTTGTACAGTATTGTCAGGCATGCCACAACAAAGCTGGTCTTCATCATGGTCTACCAAATGGACAATTCTTGCAAACACCACACCATCATGGTTAGCTTGAGGATGGTCCAAGCTGGGCCAGGACAGGCTGTCAGTGATAACTGCTGACTGTCTGCAGCAATTTCCTTCAACAGCTCTATGCTTCCGTATAAGTAAGGTGGTCTATGATATCCTTGAAAAGACATTTCTGCATTGAACAATAAATGTTTTGAACATAAAGCTAAGAATTTTGACACAAGATGTAGCTACATGTACATATAGAATTTTTATTTTTCATGGACACCATTTTTTAAACATTCCTGTCAGTTTTTTTGTAAAATTTCAATATTCACCTAGTGTAGTGTAGGATCATTTTTTAAATTCTTTGCTCATGTAGCAACACAGTTTACATACAAAGACTTTGTTTATATATCAACAATTAGTGCGTTGAACTGTGGTTTTTTCTGCTTTCCATTAAGAATATTGTGAAATGACATTAAAAAAAATCAATGAAATCTCAACTAGCCTGAATATCTGAAAACATTATCTACAATTATTTCAATATTATCAAATGAAATCAACAGAAAAAATGCAGCTAAAATAAGTATACCTTTTATGTTTCTTGTACCAAGTGACACAATCCAGGATCCCTTCTCATAAAACCTTCTTGGTTTAATTATGGTTGTATCCTATTGAAAAGTAAATACACAATTTAAACCACTTTTTTAAAACTATTTATGGTCTCTATTAAAAAAGTGAGGTTATGTAAATATGTGGTATTATTATCTAATAAGTTTTCTTCGACATTCAGGAAATCAAATCTTGAGGATATTCAAAAACAATTGAAAAAAAGAGGAATATCCAGAATATTCTTGGCTTTTACAAATAAAATAATACAGGCATTTCAGATGACCTGTATTTTGATTTATTCAAAATACAATGTACTTGTTGAAATCACATTTATCAAAAATATATACGTGCTTTGCTAAATTAACCAAGAATATAAAGATAAAAATACTTTAAATAAAGAAACAATAAGATGCACGAAAATAAATTGGGGCGAGTAGTCTCTTGGTTGGAGCGAGTGACCATATGTTTGATGCGAGTTTGTTTTGGGACAAGTTGGTATTGGGGCGAGTTGTCTGGCGCCAGCTACATGCATTTGATGCCATGAATTACATAAACTGTGTTACTATTTTCAAAAAATATTTTGGTTATTCAGTTTATTAATAAATAGCTGTGCAGAAGAAACTGATATAAATACATTAACCTTTGCATGCTGGGAAATTTGTCGTCTGGCGTCTCATCTGGAACCAAACTGTTTGCAAAGGCCTTCAAAATTCGGTTCCAGCGCTTAAAGGGTTAACAATGAGTTTTGGGTTTAAATTAATAAACTACCAGTACCATTCAAATGCATTTTAGTTAATAATAAATGTCATTGTCATATAACACACAATAATGAATATGTCATAAATGCACAGCCTCTTGAATTGCCTGCCAACAAATAATGTTGTCACTGTCAGTTATGAGGAAAGAAAAAGATACTGTAATGTTTAAATGATCTCAGTACTCCAAGGCTAATGATAAATTTAATTTATTGCGCGAATACTACAAGTTAATTCTGTATTCAACTTGGCCTTTTAATTTTAGTCTCTGTCTGTAACTTAAGTGTAAACGAGAGAATCAGTATTTACGCGTTCTGTGATGTATATGCATATACTTATGTAACGAAAACGAATCATTTGATCAGTTTATACTATTTTAATCTACTAAAAAAAAACATACGCACTATTGAGTTTTACAATAAAAAAAACATATTTTACCTTCTTCTTCCGTGTTTGACAATACAGATTCCGCCATATTTGTTGTTGTTGTTGTTGTCACAATGCGTGTTTATATTTAAATTTATATTTAAAATCTATATTTAGTCGGGGAAAAAAACCGATCCAAGGGTCAGTGGTTCGAGCCTTGGTGCGGCTTACTTTTTTCTTTCTTATTTTAACTTTATTTTTGTTTTATACTAGAGCACGTTATTTGGGGATGTTTAAATTTATGAATTTTAAAGCATTAAATGAAAAACTTCAAAAAATGCAATTTAAGTGTGAACAAGCCCCTTTAAAGCACAGTCAAAACTTTCGCAGAAAATACAGTCTCACTGAAACCACTTACAACTGACTTATTTACGAACCGACTGACTCGTGACAAAATGGTCGAAAATAATATAAATTATAATCATAATTAAGTTTAACCACAATAAAACCCAAAACTTACAGAATGTGGGGGGTTAAGACTTAATTTGGACATGGTTCAACAAAACGCTGTCCTTGCTTTTCCACAATCTCCCCAGTTGTATCAAAGATCTATTATCTTTGGTTATATCATACTGAAATTTGTGGGCATTTTAACAACGAGAAACAACATGCGTTATGAAAACAAGCAATCAATTGTTGAGTACACGATAGTTACTTATTTTCCAAGAACCTCTAACCATAAGTAGCGTTTGCATTCAAAACCATTGCTCAATCATTAATATTATGAATATATACGAACAAGCATATACAAAAATATACACCGCCGCGGTGACCGAACTACCAAAAGGAGAACTACTGAACAATGTAAATCTGACACTGTACCAACTGCGCTATAACAATAACAATAATTGCTGGAAATTATTACTCTTTAGTATTCGAAAGTTAAGTGAATTGAATACACACAATCTTAAAATAGATTGTAAATAGTCTTTCAAATCCAACTATAAATTGTGTAATATTTCATATATAACAAAATTCGCATGCTGTGTTATGTCAATTAATTGAAAATGTAGAGGATACAGTAAACTAGAATTAAAACATGCATAAATCTAGTTTATTTGAAAGAATTGAAACTTTTTAAAATATCAATAGCGTTTGGAGGCTATATATATCAATACTCCACTTTCCAATAGACCATAATGCCGTTGTAGACTGATGACTTCCGGTTTCAACGTAATTCGGATATTCCGTTACTAACGTTGTAAATGCAAATTGTCAATCCATTGTTTTAGGTAAGAAAATCAATTATCATTAAAAATAATATTGGAAATAATCGTTGGATGTGTTTGATAACTATTTTAATATTTATAATATTGAATTTGATGTGTTGTTAACCATATGATAACTTTTTTGAATACACAATAATCAATGTTTATGGTCGGTGGGGTGGTAAAGTATAATAATGCTGTTTTATTGAAAAAAAAGAACTGTGTGGAGAATTTAACCACTATAACCACTATAGCAATAAGGCTGTAAAACAATACATTAATACGTATTTGATGATTTTTTCATTACATTTAACATTCATGGTTATAATATATTGTATGGTAAACAACAGTTGACATATTAGCTACTGGAAATAAAATGTAGTTATTGTCACTGTGCAGTTAACATGTTATTTCTATTTACTTAAGGACACTTGTGTAATTAAATTTTAATACCAAATATTAAAATTCATAAGACTAAACTATAATACTTATTTTTTATATACAATATATTGTCTATTTTAAGATATCGGATGCCACATGGACCATGGAGGTGTGCAAACTACTATTACACCTAAGAAAATTCAACATATCTGACAGACATCCTCTTGCGCACCACAACAAAGAACAGCGAATGTACATTTACTTCGAAGAGATGCGTAGTCTAGAAAACATCTTTGCTGTACATAATTTATACGATGTGATACGCAAGCTTAGATTTACTGTGCCTTTCCTTCCAAAGCTTAGTTCGCGAGGCTGCTCAGCATATTTTGTTTGAGGTACTTGCTCATATTCTCAATTTGTTTGTCTACACATGTTCATCTTTATCATAATCATACTGACATATATTTTCTAACAAATTCTATTTTAATATATAAGCGATTATGCAAATTATCTGTGCAACAAGCAAAACCATTTAAAAACCAGACATAGAAGTAAAGTCATTCAAATTCAAATGAGTTATTTTGCTCAATTTTCCATCAAATAGTTTTATGGTTGTAACTATGTACATGAACTTTCAATTAAAAAAATGATATACTTGGTTGTCAGTATAAATGTGGAGTGTGTTATGTGTATTTACTTATTGATATTATTTAAATGTTTTGCCTGCACATCTCTATTTTTTTTCTTTTCAGGGAGGAGATGAAAGTATCTGAAAGCAGACTTAAAGTGATATCTTGATATAAAATGAATAGTTTACAGAAATAGAAAATGTTATAAAGTGTCACGGAGTATTGTTCTTTTTACTTTTTTTAATGGACCAGCCTTGACAAACTACAAAACTGTTCTGTTGAATTACATGATCGTGCAAGTATTGCAGTGAAAGAAAAAAATCAAACTTTTCAATGAGGAGAATTGTAGTGCACGAGAACCATAACCCTACACTTTCTTAAATCAGAGTTATTGCCCGTTGTTGTTTGTTTATGAGGACTCTATCTCAGATACTATAGAAGATTTCTACATGAAACTCCATTTTGTGTTAGGATTCTACCATACATCAAAGAATTTGCACCTATCCCTATACAAAATTTTAATTGCATGTGATACAAAATCAAAAACAATTCTTGTTTGTTATGAAACCACTGTTGTATTAACATGCATAATCAGATTGTATATGTATCTCATTAATAACAGTAATAACAAAGAAGCAAAAAACATAAATACATGTTTACACTTATGTTTAAACATACACTTTGTTTTGATATGCAAAAATAAATATAAAATGGTTTGTTTATATAGTTCTTGGAGATAAAAAAACTTTCCATTAACACCAGAGTCCCTGCCTGTCACTGCGGTTGTAATATTTGACTGGCTGCATATTGACATCTTCCGTGATGTTTGATGGTGTCCATGTACTTCTTACACAGCTTCAAACCTTATAGCCAGTAACAAATCGTTCGACTTAGCCTTTTCAAGTCTGAAAACAACAGATGAGTAGCACATTTTAACTGGAGTGCTTTTACTTTCTTTGTTGTTTATTATACAAAAAAAACAAATATGAGTACAAATAACAAAGCAAAAATATGATTTATGATATTTTGGAATTTACAATACCAGGTATTGAATATAAATAAATTATAATATCCAATGTTTGTTAAAAATTTCAATAAGTATGAACACATTTCATTGTCGCTTTTATCAATCAAGTACTACACACATTTAGGTAAAACACATGTGTTTATTATTACAGATACATAGCAATTTTATATCCCCTTCGACCACGCATGCCAAAACGTCACGTGGTTTTGGCCATAATCTTCATCTGGCTTTTCTCCATAGCATTTGCATTTCCGACCTCATTTACTTTGAAACAGCTCCTTATCCAGCAGGTTCAGTATGCGATATCACGTGGCCAAAGGAAACGGATCTAGCGTAAGTATATTGCAGGTTTGCGTCTTCATTTGCATATACAACCCCTGTCATTAAAGTGGTGAGATGAGGTCAATCGTTCAGGTCTATCTGGTGAATAGCTGTTGTATGAATATGCCTTGAGCGAAAGTTGTTTATAATAAAAAACGATGTATTAAAATTGTGAAATGAATATTTATCGAAATATAAGTGTGTGTAAAAAATAACAAAAATAAGTTTTCTTGTGTACCCTGTATACCAAATTTTAAACTTTGTCGAAAATTTAAATAGATAGCACACATCAACAGTTTTTATGCGCATGCGCTTAAAGTGGTTTAGATAGAACTAAGTTTAATGGAGATTATTTGTTCTTATAGTTCATTTGTATATCCGTTTGACTTCGTGTACTTAATAGACATATTAAGCTTATAGTGGCACATATTTATGATACATATATCACTATATAACACTGATGTGAATTATAGAAGAGTATGGCGATTGATATTCTAACTTTATTGGAGTATTTGCTTAACTGTTTTATCAGCACTGTTATTGATTATATCGGACGATGATTCAAATACAATGATATCTTAATGCGTAAATCGTTGTATTTATTTATAAAATGCATTATATGTATATCATGCACGTTTTTGGACGTGGAGTTTTTATATAATGGTAAGCAGGGTTATACTGAGATACTGTGATATGTTGTTAAGTGGCGTAGCATTAATATTATATTGTTTATTGCTTTCCCGTTTAATTACATCAAATTTAAAATAATTTAATTATCTTGATTATGTGCCGTATTTTTGATACAGCTATCAAAATTTAAGCATAGTAGAGAACGACAACTATAATATAAATATGTTGCTGTTAATGCTGTATATTATTTATGTCACTCGTGATAATAAAATTTAAATATAACATTTGAATAAAAACAGCAAAGAGTTAACATTCTCTTAACACCTGTAATATAATTTCTTCTGACTGTACATTTACAACTTCACTTTCCCTTACTCTTACTCAAACATTTCAGATACCACTACCTGCTCCTCGTGCTTAACTACCTGTTTCCGCTGCTAACGCTTGTCTCCGCCTACTCGCGCGTTGGATTAGAGTTATGGGGAAGCAGGGCTATCGGGGAGGAGACTTCCATCCAGACAGACAGGGTCAAGTCAAAAAGGAAGGTATACAGGGATCAGGCAAACATTGCAATAGAACTAGCATAAGTGTCAACCATGTAGTTCATTTTGTTATATCGAAAGATGCATATGAAGAATGATGAGATTGGCTTGTATTTTTATGGAAAGAATGTTATATGCTTGACAAAAGAAGTATTATCTTTCAGAAAGAGTGTGTCAAGTCTTTTAAAAAAGATGGTACAACTAATAAGGAACTATATCTATGAGATACATAGACATGTAGAAATAAATGCATACTAGAGAATGGTTGCATGCAAAAACTGTATAGAGTCATCAAAAAATAACGTGACAGTTAAAGCAAATGATCTATTCACCCGATTTTATCGAATGAGACGCCATAAAGTTTCAAAATAATGTTTTAAACAAAGTTTGCATGAAATACTACGTCACATACACCATGTTTAGTAATGTATACAATGCTTTTGTTGTATTGTTGTAGGTGGTTAAAATGATGATCGTGGTTGGTTTTGATATTTGCTATATGCTGGCTACCAATGCACGCATACTTTCTTCTGACAAGTTACTACAAGTCTATTACCGAATACGAATACATCCAACAAACCTACATCATAATCTACCTGATGGCCATGAGCAACTCCATGTATAATCCTATCATTTATGGATGGATGAATGCGAGGTAAGGCATAATGTTTAAGAATACAAATCTTGAATAGGATACATAATACACGGCGATATCATGTTCCTCGTAAAGGTGTTAGAATATTTGCTTTTATAGAACATACAAAAGCCTTACAGTTTTACGTTCTGAAATACGCCCTACATTGTGTGACGTTCTTATAGAAAGCGGCCGCGTAGACCGATCAACAATCGATAAATAAAACAATATTATAAACAATAACAACGACCACATGCATAAATTCCTGTAGCCAGGAATATTTTTTATAAAATATTATAAGATTTCTCAAGAGCAAAATTACACAGATCGATATGCATACGGCCAAGCACAGGCAGTAATTAAAAGCAGAATTGTCAATCGTTTGACGAAATTTGATACAAAATAAATCATAAAAAATTAGATATTACGCGATATAACACTACAACGTATCTCAATAACAGCTTAACGTGAAACGATATGATGCCAGTGGTTCATATTGTGCTTTTTCATTAATCTATGACATGATCATCTCGAATGAAAAGCCAAGTCTTGTCTTGGAAATTAACGTAAAAGTTTCGATTATACGTGTTGCTTAATTTTGTTTTTATACGAAGGCGGTATTGTTTTTATTGCGTGTAATGACCACAAAAAAAATCAAATGAATAATCTCTTTTATAATACGCTCTACTATCTTCAGAAGGATTGTGTGGTAATATCCGAACTTTACTTTCACTCAATACTTCAAATAAGTAGCATGCGTTGTTATTCATTGATATTCTACTTGCGCTGTAGTGAAAAGTCACAAAGTGCAAACATTATTAAATTATACAGAAATATTTTTTGAATTGTACATCAATTAAGGATTTTGTTATTTCCTGTCGATTTTGCCTTATGAACAAGAATTTATTGCCTTCGAATAATTATGCTGATTAGATATTACTAGATATAAAATGCAGTACACAAAGCCGTTATACCCTTATTAAGTATTAAGCCTGTTATCTCCAGTCTTCGACTTTCAGATTCCGGGAGGGGTTTATGCACGCGTTTTGTTGGTGCCCTTGTCGCCGTTGTAAAAGGTCAAGGACCCAGCTCCGCTTTCGTCGCACACTCTTTCCCTACGCAGCGAGAGCAATGTCCGAGAAATATGGTTCAGATAGAAACGGTTACTTGATGCACACGATGACGGAGTACGTAGACACGGAATTCTGTGTCAATCGACGCAGCAACAAATGCCAAAGCACCGTCTGTCGAGGATCGCCCAGTCGGATGGAGCATGCACTGTAAATGATCATTGCGACAAAACAAATGCAAAGCACCGTTCGCCATTTATCGCCTAGATGGAAATTATTGGTAACACATTCTGATTGGAAAGTTTAGTTTTTTAGGCGTACTAAATCTTTAAAGTTACTGTTTTCAAGGCAAATTTGATTGATAAACATCAAGTTAAGGCTGCATTAATGATGTGACTTTATTGAACATTTCACAATTTTATCGTGTTTTCTTATGTGCCAGTTTATGCCACGTTTTAAATGCTACTTCTTTATAGAGTAAAGTACGATTGGTTTTAATTCAATTAATAAATTGTATGTTTGTATACTGTAGTATAACGTATAGTTGTACATCCAAATGTATTTTAATCACAACTGATGCTATCAAGGATTAGTTTTAACAGGGAACAACGCTATTATTATACTGCAAACTATAACAATACTGAATTTACAACACATTTTCGAACTTGATGTAACGATGTCTCAAATGTCATATGTAAAAATATTATTTGAATGTTATTTAATGTTCTTTAGACGCTGTGGAACAACGATTTATGTTGTATGGTATGCCCATGCTCATTCCATGAAACGTTGTATTATCAAATTGTGCTTTCAAGAAAATAACATATTGTCCAAGTTTAATGTATATGTACATGATGATCAGATTGTGACAACATATATGAAATTACGTTTTTCTTAATACACATTAACTGAACACGAACGTATGTAATATATAACGGCGATGTTTCATGTTGATTGATTTCATTAACGATAATGCACATGCATTGTTTACATACTACCGTTAACAAAATGAGCCTGTGTTCTAAAAAATAATATCAAGGCATATATGACTTTTTTGATAGTGGTTTACATGTCACCTTTCAGACATGTCAATGTATTTTCAAATGTGTTTGCTTATATAGAAATCACATCGAATGATACATAAAATAGATTGCGTTAACATACTTAACATACTTAGTGTGTTAAATGTTCTTTGTCATTGAAGATATTGAAGCATTGGATTTAACTATTGACACACTTGTATTTTAAATTATCGCATCAAAAATAATTATAATAGGGTAACTGTATTCATTATTTGTTGTAAAGACCTACACGTACATCTATGTATAAAAGTGGAGTGCACACCAATATTTCCAATGCATATTGTAGTGTCTTGTGTTAAATTATACAATATATTTTCTTAAAGTTGTAGTACTCTAATATGGCATTTTGGTTATCTGTTTTTATGTGCATATTTCCTATTATAAGGAAAAGGAGCGAATAATTAAGGTTTTGCAGACATTCCAAGTTGAAAGTCCTCATTATTTTTTTCTCTTTATCTGTATATTTAATTACAAAATACTTTTGTATTTCCTTAAATATTGCTAAAATAAGAGTGATGTGGTATATATATTTATGTATGAATTCCGTATTCATACATTCAATATAGTATTTGAGATGGAACGAGAATAATAATAATAATAAAATAATCAGATAACGCTGATCGGGATCGTCATAACATCTAATGTAAATTATTTTCATAACTAACATCATGTCACTTTATTTAACTTTGTATTTAGCTTTTATGTAAATACAGTCATCAATTAACGTATTTATGTAATACCCATGTCATAAAATAAAGGACGCGCTAAATTTCCTCTTATCATCATACTCACATTCAAGTAGTAGCATTTACTTTCTTCTTGCCATTTAAATATTCATTGACTGTTATTGTTTTATCTACGATAGTGGTCTTCTTGTTTGATGATTAGTCATAATCAAGTATTGTTACCATAAATATGTAATGCTATTTATTTAGATGAAAATATAAATATAATAAACTATATAGCTTTTTGATTGCATTGTCTTTATAAATGAATAATAAAACATTATTCGACGATACATTCTTGTTTACACCTTAAGCCAGACTTTTGTTAATGGCAAGTTAACTTTAACACTACAAGGAATACCAAACAACACGGAATATAAACATAAACATGATTTCAGGTGAAATCATAGATAAATCTCACTTATAGCCTTTCTGTTCACACTTGAAAACAAAGCTTACATAACCGACGCATCCCATCAAATGATTACTTCTTGGGCCAGCATTTGACAAGTAATCAAATTTTCTTTACTGTCAAATATATGTAACCACTTAAAAATAATGTCTTTTTCAACCTGTAATTATGACACACTGCATAAATAAACAAATTAATAAGGAATTTTTAAATTACGAGTATGTTGGAGAAAATTATATAATTCGTTTAGTGTTGACAAATACGTTTATCTTACACATAATTTTATTGTTTGTACAACCATATATATCTTAAAGTGTAATATGAAAAATATAGATAAAAAAAACATGTTGCAGATTATCAATTGTTCACAGTATGTACAAACATAAAACTGTGTAATTTTTCGAATGGCCAGTTACATTTACGCATATTAAGTATCGTTTAAGTATACGTAAATATATCAGGAAAGGTAATTATATAACTGTTGTGTAAAGTTCACTTGAACTTCACACCCATACCATAATTAATCACAAACCCAGCGCCCTTCTAAAACGGTGTAAATCAAATGCACCTATGCAGACTAGAATGTCAAATATGTCGCGTAAGTCATATTGCAAATATTGAATGAATGACATTAATTATGGACAAAATTTTGACCAATGGTCATTAAGAGTCCCGTTAATACCCGTAATAGAAATATCTTATACAAGCATTCTTTCAATTGAACATAAATGAATCTTGGACACTGTAGTCCATCGTTATTGGATAACTTAGATATAAATTCACCGCCATAAAAAAACGCGTTCTAACACTAAACCGACTTTAATATGGTTTTTACAGACAAACCACTGATGGGACCTGTTTAATTTACTATATATGTATTGTTATAGCCGACCGAATAATTTTAGATTTACATAATCACACATTTTTGCAAGCTTGGGTGACGTACGTGGATGACATGTTGTTTTATAAACGTCTCTTGTTAAGGCTTAATGGAACTTGTCACAGTTTGGCACAATGACTTTTTTAAAATAATGTCATTGATTTAAAAAGGAATGTATATATAACATTCAAACAAGCACACTTACTACAGCGGCTTTGACAATTATAAGTATCTGTTTGTTTATAGAAAGCCCTCATTCAAAATCGTTAAAATAATGAAGTGCTTTACGCTTTGCATCCAATAGTGTTAATATGAGAATTCTACTTATATAGTCAATAAAATGCGCTGCTTAAGTCAAATGCATGCATAGTGAAGTGGTAACAAGTAGGATATATTTCCAGAGGTCCCAGGTTCGAATCCTGTCAAAGGTTTATATTAAACACACGATATGATCTCAGTCTCTTGATCGGAAAAAAACCCATCTAAAAATGTTTTGAGCTTCGCCATCATTTATTGCAGCGTCCGCAAAAGAGACGTACTTTCACCCAAGACGTATGCCGCAGTTTCATTTTTCCTGTTATAAAGATCGCATGCAAAGACATTGATAAATATTACTTCAACTCATTTAGTTCACTACACTCTTTCTTAATGTAATAACTATTGTATGGTTGGGTTGCCATTGGTACCGAACTTAATTCCTTAATTTCTTGATTTCAATGATTTACTTTTGTGTATTCATTGGACACGCAACAGCAATCAATGTTTGATATTTGTTTTGGGTAATATATGCGTATTTCTCAAATGTGTAAAGCCGTATAGAAATGAGGAAAATACGTTTTCTTTGCATTTAAAATTTAACATGGAAATGCAACATATTCATATGATGTACTTCATATTGAAGCAATATTATTATTTCGTTAATGCAAATATGTTTGATGGAGGCGAATAATATGAATTTTATTCAATTTTGTTTACTGAATTAAATACCAATAGCCTTAAGAACTACAAATGCCTCGTAATATTCGTTCAAATTTACTCTATTTATATGTGTACATTTACGTAGTTACTATAACGTTTTTGTATCGAATGACATAAACTTGTCCATTATTTCTTATATCAACGAGCAGAATGTGGTTAGTTTCTATAATCGTCCGTCTACAAGGCTCGCGAATGGTTTATTAAAATTGTTAAAAATACAGATGTTTCAGGGCCTCATCAACTATCTCCTTGTTTGATCTTACGACTTCTGCAATCTACACCAACCGTTCGAGAATTATCAGAACTGAAAAAACGTTCAGACGTGTTCTTTTTTATTCAGACTTACGCCGAATGTGTTTTTTTTTGGTTCTGTACTGAATGAACCCTAAAAAAATGGCTTAGAAGGTTATAGTATGTTTTGTCATGCATTGTATCGGTCTTTTTTCCTTAAAAAAATGACAATAAGATCATACTTTTTCTCATGACAATGGTGTTAGAGTATCACTATTTTCATATATCCAATGTATTATCCATCAAGAGACAGAATAGTACCATCTTAAAGCTCCATGTAAATGACTTCATGACGACTGAAAGAGGCTTGCCTCAGATAAACACGAAGACGTTATTCCGATCGTGCAGTTAAAGATCATTTTAGGTTGTGGATATGAATTACACGAATAACACAATATATGTATCAAACGTTACAGCCTGACGAACACTAAATTACGCCACACTCGTAAAACGAAATTATATAACTTTAACGCGTGATTTGTAATTTCGCGAGTTTTTGATACAATACAGATCGTACACATTGTGTTATATATTTCAGATCAAAACAACAATAAGCGATAATATTGATTGGTGAGTTTTTAGAAATACCATTTAATGTTATAATGTTCACTGATAATCATTTTGTTAAATAAGAACGATCATGACAAGTGGGTAATTGTTATAATAATGACAACAATGTGTTTAAACTCAAACTTTATTTAAGACGACACTTCAACGGGTCTCTGTACATGAGTAGAAACCATAAATAGCATACATGATAAAGGTATAACCATGTTTTAATAACGTATAGCAATAAAATAAGGCATACGGTTAAACCAATTTCATCCGTCATTTCCATAAGAGTACCTTCAAACTATGATATGCACTGACAATCTGGTTCACAAATATCGTCGATCTGAAATAAAAATTGTGAAAATATACATAAACACCGGATGTGATTTACGCCACGTGATTAATACATTTTTAATGCGATCTTTCGGTCTCATTCTACGTTGCGATTATCTAATGAATACCTTGTCTATTAAAGGCGTATACTATAGTTTACGTATCGATGGGCTACTCAAAAATGCAGCATCGGGCATAGAGATGTCAAGTCTTGCACTTAAATCTGTATGCTATCGAGTCTAACTGACCACAAGTCGAATATCAGTAGTTGAATAATGAAAAAACAAAAATATGTTCATGCGCATGATGTTTATATTTCTTTGCTTTATCATATGAATACAGGTCTATCAAATATTGAACTGCTTCACTGCTTTAGCCCACTGAAGCAAATACTTCAATGTTGCTTCTTTTACGGTGTAATATAAAACAATTATGGCATGTCCTTGCATAATAACCCATTGCATGTTCAATTGATAAGTTTAACATCTATCAAATAATTCTATGTGCGAATTCAAATCAACATCTAATCAATGTAAAATGAAAATAAAAATGTTTCGTTTACATAAAGTTTGAACCACAACTGCAAAATGTAATAGTGTATCCTGACTGAACGGAACTATGATATGTATCGCGCATTAGCATTGACAACATATTATCATAATACTAAAAACATCCCATGTGAAAAAGCTTATTTCTTATAATTATTGAGATCCTCATAATGAATGGATATGTTATTAAATGTTCAGGTGTATGATTCAAACACGAAATAATATAAAACGTATTCATCAAAATTATGTATCCTTCATACAAACCTAAATCAAAAGTAAGTAAACCAATGCATGACACGAACGAATATAATTCATACACGTAGTGGTATATTCATTATTTGTGTAAAGTTGAGAACGCAAATAAATCCTTACTGAATAAGTACGTGTTCACTCTGTTTAAATACAAAAAAATCAATGCGTGACATAGACGCATCAATAACAAATATAACAAACACGTTGTTACATTTATTAATTCGACCAATCCTAGAAGATTTAAATATGGCAGTATGCATCTGATACATTTATATTGTATTAAATCTTTGTTTTGTTTACAAGAAAAAATAAAGATAAAGCGATAACATTGGATTTCCGCAGATATGCTTTTTGTATGGATGCTAACGACTACCGAGACTACAGGCCTGCAGGGTTTGCAAATTAATATACAAATGATATTATATTATTATGTTTTGAGCAACTTCCGTAAGGCGAAACCGCGAAATACAAGTGTACGATGATTTTCAAGTATCACAGAGACAATTTGATTCTTTAAATATTTAAGTCCTCCTCCACAATCGCAAAACTTGTCAAACATACCAATACAAAAACATCAAGCTGAGCATAATACAGTATAACCGCAACGACATATATAAAACAAAAACCGTTTTGTTAAGTAGCATATGAAACGTTAAGATTCTGCATCTGATTAAGGATAAAACAATTCAATTTAATAGAGTATGTATTTTTGGCTGGTACGAATCTTCGAAAGTCTGTATCCAAAGGGCAAATAACATTTTTCGAGTACAAATAGCATAAAATGAACTTCTAATAAATGATGTATATTTGGCTGTGACATTAAAACTTCCATTAGAACAATTACATAACGCATTTTAAATTGAATTGTGTACGATGTACTGCTGTTTAATGCTATAGCATTTAATAGAAGATGAACGTATTTTATTATTGTTTTTGCATTTATTAACATGTATGAAATTGCAGGTCATAATAATGTAGAATATGACATCATTTGTTATTGTTAAGAGATTTCAATCTCAAGTTTAGAATGTGTTGTTATTCCTTCAAACAATAAGATATGATCATCGGTTAAAACAATAAAATACCGAGTTTCATGTTACAAGCCAATGTGAAATCGTCCTTGACCTGTTGGCTCTACGATCAATAGTATACTTCTTTTCTCACGATCGTACCACCATACTAACATACTATTGTTAATAATGCCTGAAATATGTTAAATATACTTACATAAACAATTTGGAAACACCTTTGAACAAAGCAAACATATGAATTTAATTATTCATAAACCTGCTATTAGATCCGTTGTGTAACTTCTACAAAGCTGTCAGTCATACCAAGTTAAATGTTTGTGTTTTTATCTCCTTTTTTTAAGCGGTTATTATTATTTTGAATATAATGAATATATTTGTATAAAATTGTATGAAAACGTGTTTGCGATCAAGAACATAATATCTGCAATACAAGTAAATATTGTCGGCAATCGTAAAATAATTGTAGATTGGTTGTTAAAGTAAAACGAATCGCAGTCCATATAAGACCTTTTACAAATGTTTAAATGTATAGCTAACAATAATAAACAACAAAACAAATCATGATGACGTCTTCAGAACGTGAATGGTCGCGTCTTCGGCGTCGTCGCACGACGTCGTGCCAAAATCAAAACATTCTCCCGGCCGCGAAAAATAAAAAACACATATATAGTAATATTAACTTACGAAATATAAAAAAGTAACACATAAGATATACTTGCACATTATGATTAAGTGTCAATGTCATCAGACTATATGAGTTCTGTATTCAGCGTCTCATTGTTCATTTCTATGGAAACAGTTTTTTGGTTGGTCTCTCGTGCATCTCAAATAAGTCATCCGGTTAGAATTGGGACGTATACACTGCTCGTCTAAATTTGTCGTTTAATAAGGCTGAAGTGCTTTCTATAGATTTTGAGTTGACGTCATTCTTTCGTTAGAATATTAACTGATAAATTGATGTCGTTTGTTCGACGAATTGATGTTTTTCCGGCTACCGCTATGATTCTCCGTTTTGTCTATTTCCCTTTGAGCGTTCTGAGACCTACTTGCGTACATAATCCGTGGTGACAGGAGAGACGCAAATGAACCAAGCAATACACTTACATATAATGCACTTTATGAAGCCCATTTTGTAACGGCAAATATCTGTCTCAAATGTAAATTGAGTTTGCATGACGTATGTAGAATAACCAACTTTACTATTAATATCAATATTTTAGGGCAATATGTTTTTAATATACATATACGATATAATATGTGTCCCAAACAAGCAGATCAAGTTTGTATCAAATATCAATTTTCGTCGTAAATGTATAAAGCATTTATCTATACTTATTTATCTGGTAATTTATGGTCGGTTTTAACTTTGTTTATCGAATATAAACTTTATTTTAGAAACGTCTCACTGTGTGACTGAAAAATTGAGCACTGTTTCAGGACTCACTTCGAAAGCGTTGTTCAGAATACTTCTTTAACAACGCGTTATTAAACTTTTGAACTATCTGATCCACTGTTTAAGCGTTTTCCCAGTACGAAATAATCTCAAATGTTTTTGAAGTACAGCAATTATACACGTCTATTTTATTTCTCTTTTTCTCAGAAAGTGCCGTTGATGACATCAATTACAATTATTTTTTGTACATATATACTGAAATGGATTTTTGGTATGCTTGTCTAAGTTCGGCATCAACTCTAGAAATTATTAAATCATATACATATTTACAATCGTTTTTTTAATGCAATTGTTTTATTTTAACTGACTTATCTTTTTGAATAGTAATAAATTTCTTTGTAAAGTAAGTTATAATATCCGAAATCCACATTATGGAACTATTTCTTGTAGAATTTGTTTTTGCTAATATAAATAACGGGTTATATCAGAGGAAAACATGTGTTTCTTTTTTATCTAACATACTCAATTCTATATAAGTAACATGTTCAACGAAATCAACAATGTGTATATGTAATGTCTACTTGCTGTATAGGTGGGTTACTTTATTTTTGAATGGCCTTATTGTACTTGCCAATTAGTATTACATCAGTATACCCAATATATTTATTCTAAGAGATAAACTCCATAAATACACGTATGTGGAATTTCAATGTTCGATGTCAAAATGAATTAGAGAATGCATTGGACAACGTTAGGTCATCAGCCATATGTTGCAGATATCGTTGTGTTATATTTTATGACATATGCAGAATATTATAAATTCACATAAATATATACTATTTTAAATTAATGCATTCTTTAGTGTTTATGCTTTTATTACGCTTGTATGGTCTAAATGAAAAGTTCATAGAAGCTTTTTATTAGTACGCTGATAAAACATTGAGCTCAAATGTGGCTTATAAATTGCATTAATTGTTGATAAATATATATTTGCTTTCATATGGCTCGCTCAATCAACCAACTTGTACAACTGCAAAGGTATATACTTAAACAAAATCCGGTCGTAACACTGTCCTATAGTTTTTTGCAAGGCTAAAAGTTGTGGCATTGGGCACCGTCTTGACTCAGTCGTCAAAATATAAGGTCCGTTCCGTTGATTTAACATATTAATTTGTATTAGACTAAGCTTAAATGATTGTTGTCGACTTTTTTTCAATATTGCTCACAGACTGAACACTGTCGGCAATAAAAAAAATATAATTGCCAAATAGTACAATGCAAAGTTATGATATTATTCTAAACCAATGAATTTCATGCTTAAGATTTTTTTTTATAATACGAAAACCGATATATTACAGTTTGTATAAGCTGAAAACTAAATATCTGAAATTAACGTGACCTCACAGAAATATATCCCTTATTCTGCAAATTTAAATGAACAAATTCTGCATAAAAAGAGAACACACAAGAAAGATAAGCACAGAACTGGACATTGAAAGATATTTCTGAAAGTATTCAGGTCTTTCAATAATTATATCCTCAAACTAATTGAAAATCAAGATAATTCTTCATATGTTAACCAAGGGCGGTGTTTTTAAGATGTTTACTTCGTCGTATATTGGACCAAATTCTTTCCAAACTGTTTCAATAAGCGACGTCATTCCCATGTTAGCAACAGTATTAATCATTTAATAAATGATTATGTTCAGAAAACATTTAAGTAAACAAGTCGCATCCGACTTATCCAATGTTAAAAGTATTTAAAGTGATTAATAGCAATTTAGATGTAGACAATCGATGATTTATAAATCATTTGATAATCAAAATGAGATTTGAAATTTCTCACATACATAGACAGACTGACCTACATTCATTTTGATTTCGTTCCAAAATTGTATAGATCACGATTATTTATGCGACATTACCACTATGTGAGATAAAAAATGCTACCTTTGCCGTAAACAGCATGGTTCTTGGACTTGTTGACAGTTGTCTGGGAATTTCTTCTAAATCCTTTTCTCAAAAGCAGGGAAAATGCTATGTAAGCGGCTATTCCGTATAACAGCAGACATGCCATTCAAATAGGATTGGCCGATTTATTGTTGAACCACTTAGGGATGTATGAGCATGAACAGAAAAATTCGGTACAAACTCAGAATAGAATTAACATCGTTCAAACTGTCACAGTTGAAAGACCATAGTGTGTATAAAATTGTAAAGTACATTATATTGCCAACGACAAGTTGTTGGTCAGAATAATAGCCATGTGTATGTTGTTCAAGTATAAAATATAAAGTTCCTATATTGTGTTTGTTCAACTCCTCTACGTC
Source organism: Dreissena polymorpha (assembly GCF_020536995.1). Classification (NCBI taxonomy): domain Eukaryota; kingdom Metazoa; phylum Mollusca; class Bivalvia; order Myida; family Dreissenidae; genus Dreissena; species Dreissena polymorpha. The sequence continues at coordinate 150,351,687 of NC_068355.1, forward strand.
CATGGCAATGTTGCTTTAATACATGGCAAAATTTGTAGATGATGACAATACAAATCAAATTGACCGCGACCAGTATTTGTCTGTTGTCTTTTTGTTATCTGATCCAGTACAGTAGAATATTCGGCGGATTTAACTGTGCCCATAACATGCGTTGTTCCGGGATGAGGTGGGCATTGGTGTTTGTGACACCTTTCTATGGAAGTTTTAGTTTCTAATGACATATATTTAACAATAAACAAAATGTTCTGTGTTGCTGTTTGTGGGACAATATATTCAACACATGATCATGTATCATGCTAGTGTTCTTGTGTCGTATAAATATATATTGTTGCGGGAAATAAAAATATATTGTGCCACAACAAAATAATTAACACGAGCATTTTGTATCTCCTTAAATATATGTTAAACTACCACATCTATCGTTGCAATTTTTGCTATTCCTATAGGGAACACTAATTTTGTTATGGGTTAACTTTGTTTTACGAAATATGTTGCGCTATGTTCGTTGATTAAGAGTATTTATGATACTTTAAACATTTTTTTATTTGTTTTGTTGCGGTTGTTCCTTTATCATTTATATGTGCTTACAGAAATTTAATACTGACTGCACAATGTTCTCAACTATTCGGAGCGTGCTATATGGACAGCAATATGTAATTATTCATTGAGCGAAACGAAGTCCACTGTAATTGCACAATAATACAATATAATGTCACAGCAGGTGACGTTTCTGCTAAAAACAGATGCTTGGAGAGTCGATCTAAGGCAAATAAAGTTCAGATTAGAAAAAACTGTGCTTGTCTAGACGGGTTTGGTCAAGTAGGGAGCAATCAAAACGTGACGAACTGTTATCGTTTAAAAAGACACTGATATCTAGCAAAGTGTGTGTATAAATATATAATATAGTAATATTTTGAACAAAATGTTAATAATACTTAGTTTGTCTTTGTTGGCTAATTGCCAATCATTTATATCGAACTATTTTATTGATATATTGACATCAAGCAATAGTGTTGTATGTACCATTAACAATTAACTTTACATAATTTATTATCTAATGTTATGGTAAGTCAATCAAACACTGATTGTTGTTATGTTGTAAAATGTTGATAAATACTCAATTAAGATAGTAAACATGTTAATTAAGTAGTTAAATATGCTTAACTTATTGTCAGTATTTAATTGTTTAGGCACATGTCTTTTTTAGCATATCTGAATACGATATAATTAATACAAATACTAATACAAATCACATGTTAGGAAATGGTTTCATCATCATGAATTCCTTTGCCGTTTATAAATTAAATGTTTCATTTAACAAACATATTTATATGTAAAAGAAATAACACTACCAATAAAAATGTAGTTAAATATTGTTTAAGCCTGTATTTCTAAATGCATATATTTATATCTACTTGTTTTGTGTTATATTTTAGATAACGAATGGAGGATACAATGTGTCAGACATAAGATCCCTTAATATATGTGTTTTAATTCCGTGAACTTGCTTTTGATATTCATGATTTTTTTTTTTTTTTTTTTTTTTTTTTTTTTTTTTTTTTTTTTTTTTTTTTTTTTTTTTTGATATTCATGATTAAATTTGTTCGCGTGGTTGGAAAATATACAAAACATATATGGCTCTCGGCCGAACTTTCAAAATACGTCTTATCTATCTGACGACGCAATTAAGTGTATGACTAGTGTATTACATACTTCACTTTGACATGTTGTGTTTCTTCCCAGCTGTTTTATTCGACAAGGAAATAGTACTTTCTGAGATGTTAGGAATTATATGCTTAAATGAACACAAGAAAATCATTTTAAATTCTAGAGACGATTGGTATCTAAGGAGGATATTTAAATTGGTCGTACAATAGTCATAATTGTGTCTATTAATCGTAAGCATCGTGCTCCTTAAAGAGACATGTTTCTACTGTAAATAACTTTACAATAAATATAATATAGTAATTAACATGAATATTTACATCAGTCTTTAATGAAACCTTGAATGGAGGAAAACATATATCTTCTGTTAAAGCTGCGTTCTATTGAAACAATCCAACGAGTTTCTATCAACGAGGGCAAATATGTGAAAAGCTAATGTTCTGTGATGTTCCATAATAGTGCATTACTTTTCAATTTTGTCTACGAAAGCGCCCTTTATTGCTTGTACGGAATACAATTAAGGCCATCGTGTTTACACAATCCAGAGGGTGACAATGCGATAGTACGATGGCGACAATGCGATAGAACGATGGGGACAATGCGATAGTTCGATGGCAACAATGCGATAGTACGATGGCGACAATGCGACAACGCAATAGTACGATGGCGACAATGCGATAGAGCGATGGCGACAATGCGATACTACGATGACGACAGTGCGACAATGCGATGGCGACAGTGCGTTAGTACGATGGCGACAATGCGATAGTGCGATAATACGATGACGACAGTTCGACAATACGATGGCGACAGTGCGATAGTAGGATGGTGACAATGCGATAGTACGATGGCGACAATGCGATAATACGATGACGACAGTGCGACAATACGATAGCGACAGTGCGATAGTACGATGGCTACAATGCGATAATACGATGACGACAGTACGCGCGATAGTACGATCGCGACAATGCGATGATAGATGGCGACAGTACGATATGACTATCGCATTGTCGCCATCGTACTATCGCGTTGTCGCCATCGTACTATCGCATTGTCGCCATCGTACAATCGCGTTGTCGCATCGTCGCCATCGTACTATAGCATTGTCGCATTAACGCCCTCTGGATTTGAATGTGTTACCACGATGGAACGATCGGTATTCCGTATTGAATATAGTGGTGTTTTGTGTTTCAATTAAATCCCAAAAAATCGGAGTTGTTGCAGTTATTGACAGATTATAACATACCCATAGGGATATATTTAAAGGTTAAAGATGAATGGTAAAACAATGAAACACATTACCATGGTCTGCATTTAGTCGCCATTAAACAGTACCTGGGTTTACAATTTATGCCATGTTTGTCTTTGGTTGTTGAAGCTGATGCTGGATGCTTGTCAATATCACTGAATCCGAACGTTACCAAATGCGGCATATCCAATGTCTCAGAGCTCAATACAACACTATGTTATAGTTTGGCCGATGTTCTTAATGACACTGATGGTGCTTTCTTCGTGGAATAGAATGGGAATGAGCTGGTTTGACGGATTGGTATTGCTTGCACAAAATATACAGCATATACATAATAATTAGTATATATATATAAATATATATATATATATATATATATATATATATATATATATATATATATATATATATATATATATATATATAATATTTACTATATATAAGCGCCGATAAGATCTGTAAATTGAACGTAAAAGTTAAATATTCCACAAACACTTAATTATATTGTATTATAATGTGCTACTTAAGAACACAAACAATGTTTCATTGTATTTTGCAAACAAGACTACTGAAACGGCAATTATTCATTAATCAAAAAGATACTACAAAATAAAGATTTCAATAAAATGTTCGATTTGCATTGATTCGATTTGCGAAAGTATATGGTTTAGTTGAAAAACATATTCACTAGCTTTTTAATTAATCACGAGATGAATGCAATCCGTTGAGCATGTTGCATTGAAATAAAACAAAAACATTAAACGAGTTATGTTGCAACGGATGCTGTTGGTAATGGCATTTACGACGATGATAATCGAGATGCTCACGAAGCTGGTTATAACGATGACCAATATTTTTAAACTATCATCGCAGGCAGTTAACACAGTGATATCAATAAAAATAGACACTTGAAAAAAACATCAACGCATTAATTTTTAAAGATCTGGCCGTAAAAAATATCAACGGATTGTTATTGTATTCATCGCAATAAACATGACAGTATTGTAACGATACTACTCCCACTACATAAGCCTTTTCTTTGGATGTTTTTTTTAAAGAATATAATGCAGGTATTTTGTCCAGAAAAATTGATGAAAATTTTAACATTTCATAATGTTAGACAGTGCCCTCTACATATCAACCAGGTTGTTCTTGTTTATTACTGTTCGTTTTTTTTATATATTTCATTATATCAAGGTATTTTGTTTACTAAAAGCCCATAATTATCTGTCAGTTATTTGCTTGCCTCACATTTAAGCACGATGTTTAAGGACAAAATATGCGTTATACGTGTCTATGTATTGCGTATTACATCAGGTGTTTCTTCGAAAAATGGATAGAATAGAGATACAATCATTATTATAATGTGATACATCATCATGTTTCTTGCGGATATGTAAGACTCAGACCAAGCGTTAAATATGAAATAAATACATCATACGCACTTGGAGGTTAATGGACTTTAAAGTTAAATAATTTTCATATCGTTTCTATCAGTAAATAAGTATACCTTCATATCAGAAGTGAGTAACCTGATTATTGGATATGGCCTGTTGTTTCTAAAACTTATCCCGAGATTAAAATCGCAGACCTCGCATTTTCTACAAATGGTTGATGAAGCCATTGAACCTATATTTAAAGTCAAATATACTATATTCCAAAAAAATGAGATCATTAAGACCGTCTTTCTAATCACCACAGATATCTAGATGTCTATCGTCTATGTTTTGTCATCAGTTAAAAACGTTCATTGTCATTACTCAAAAGCGGAAGTAACTGCTGTGAGACGTTCCGAGACTCAACTGTACCTATATAACTTTAACGATGAGCTCTTAAGTAGTGTATTATTTATGTAACTTGGCATCTGATATATTAAGAAAATGCACTTTAAACCGATTTATTTTCGTTTTTTGTCTCATCTTTTTTTCTTATTCGTTTTTAACACATTGGAAATATGTTCATAGATCCCCTAAACCACCAGTGCTAACGTTTTCTCGTTAAAGACGTTACGAAAAGAACAGTTCTTATGAAGCCGTTCATAATCAGACATTTTACGTTAAATTAATTTTGTCAATGCGTCTTAAAGCGAGATTATACGATTTTTTATATGTGTTCAACTGGTTGATCACATATGTTACAATAACACAAAATAGGCAAGAAAAACTATACATTGAATACACATTTCATAAAATGCAGCAAAGACTAATTAGCGCCCCGAGCCGATTGTGACGAAGATATTTCGTACATATTTTCCTACAAGTGTTCGTCTTTTTAGTTAGTGTTCGTTTGTCGTTTGAATATATATAGTTGCGGGAATTTAAAATGAACCGTTAAACTAAATTTAGATTCACATCGTACGTGCATGATTTACATGCTGGCGAATTCGAATGTACAGACAATTTAGATTTCAGAATTGAATATATGGCTTATTTCGCATTTTTCGACACATGTTCTTCTTAACTTTTATTTTAATCTATATTGAAATATATGTTTAATAAGTTTTTTACACATTTTATATAAATTAATAAATATTTGACAAAATCGTATAATCTCGCTTCAACATTCGTCTTGTCAGACTGGACAACTTACGTTTTAACTTTCTTTTCAAGCGACCATAAAAAATAATGTCGGCAACATTTGAACGTCATTGCCAAACGCATGGTATTTCGACATCGTATTATCCTCTTATAATAATTTTAATTGCATGAATTATTTAGTTATCAGCAAAAATAAACTGAAAACTTAAATAAAGCTTAAGATCTTTAATCGCGCATAAAACTTACAATTGTTTGGCTATAAAGGAAATATTAGTCAAGATCGAAAGTGCATCCTTTATGGACCAGAAGTTATATGTGAACATTATCGTACATTTAGAGAGACAATAAATTATCCAAACTTGCAAGAAATACGGCAAACAAAAATAAACCTTGTTTAAATAACTGTGCAACCCAAACCGATTTCGATTTATTTATTTAGCGGAAAACAATTTTTCGTTGTTTTCATAACCATCGCCTATAGGTTCACCAGTACTTGACTCCCACCCGCTTGACATTCCGCCATACGTCATTCAAAATACCAATATGTTTAACTTTGTTGAAAGCCCTGATAAAAAAAAAACACGTGTGGTATGGGAGTAAAGAATGTTGGAAACTTTGCCGGGGTAGTCACACGTTCGAAACTAATATGCGTAATTAAAAGTGAATTATAAAAAACGATGAAGATCATCCACCATGTAATACAGATCATTTAAAGAACGGTTCAAACAAATTATGAAAACGCGCACCTAACTAAGCGATACCAATTTCTTAGCACGGTTCTAAATACGAGGACCATTCTGAACACATGTTCTATATTGCGGGTGAATGTCACACACAACTACAACTATCTATACTCATACTCGTATTAAGTCCTATTAATATGTTACAGATCAAGCATGGTATTGCAACTTAAAATTTATAGTTCGGAATAAAATATCGAATTATGACAACTCAACTAAATTCTCTTTTAATTTGCTGTACAAATATATAATAACACACGTACCTTGCATCTATAACTGAAATATATTTTATTTCCCTTGACATACGCGTATATATTTGAACGCTTCTCAAGGAAAACTCACTCCACATGCATGATAATTACAGTTTCAAAATTATTAATAGAATGTCAACGTTGTCAAGAAGATCATTATTATGTTATTCCCCTATTGCAACAGTAATCTGATGAACAATTAGTGACTGCTATTCAATCCCAAAAGTAACGCCTTTAAATTTCTCATGCAGATACACTCATACAGCATATACATTATCATCGGAAATGCACAGACACGATACGAACGGGTGATTGAGACAAATGCGCTTAACATTTGTTGTCATTTATTTGTAAGGATAATATACAATAAAAGGTAAAATACACATTTTATTGACTAAATGTAACTCATATAATTAAGTTAAGGAAGAAATCTTAAAATAAATTCGAGTATATAAGTAAATGTCATATGAAGATGCAGTCTTAATTCGACAGTTGTTTGACTCTACAAAAGTCTATTACGAAACTAAGAAAGGTTTGCTGAAACACACTGCGGTCCCTCCATAACGCAGCTTCCGGTGCGAAATGACCTCTTAAACTTTAACATACATTTAATTACTCCACAATATACGCAACTGGTAAAATATACGCAATCGGTAATTACAAAAACACTTACTTGCAAAGTTGGCATTGCTTTGCAGTAATCATTATTGTGCGGACAGTTTTAAACGTAATTTGAATACATATTAAACCACCCTTTGGCGTCCGTTATTTCTTTAAAGGCTACACAAGAAATCCGAGGATAAGAGTTCTGAAATAACAATCAATTTATAAAGTCAGTTTTGTTTTATGTCCTTTTCATCTCTATATTTTGACGCCCTTAAAGGGTATAAATGCTTGTAGAAAAATTATTCGGTACAGAACAAAATCTTAAAATGTATATAAAAAAAGTTATTTTCTCCACCAAGTATAACGCGACGATCTAAAGAAACATGACACTTGTCGACAAACTTGCCTCAACACGGATAGTCCTGCATTTTTTCTTATGCAAAATAATGGTTTTCTTCTGTTCGAACATTTAAAGTCTCTATAACGCTCAAAATCAACGAAAATTTCGTAAAGTATATCGTAAAATAAAGTAAAAATACCTAAGCAATCAGTGTTCCTTATAGCAAAAGCCACAATTTCAACGCTAGATGTGGTATGATTACATAGATTTTCGTAGATACAAAATGCTCGTTTTTATTTATTTGTGACCACAATTAATTCCATTTTAAATTCCGCGAATATATCTATTCATACGACACACGCACACCATGTAAGTGTTCATGTGTCGTATGAATAGATATAGCTGCGGGAAATTAAAACGGAAAAACAACGAGCATTTTGTATCTACAAACATCTATTTTATCAGACCACATCTGGCGTTGAAATTTCGACAATTGCCATAAGGAACACTGATTTGTAATTGGTTAAGGTTATTTTACGAAATATTGTACGAAATTAACGTTGATTTTGAGTAGTAATGTTACTTTAACTTTGTTGTTTGCAGTGAACTTAATTTGAGACATAAAACAGTGTTGCTCATTACTTGACGAAAAGATTGTGAAAGGTGGGTGTGCTTAGTATGTATGGAACGAGAACATATTAACAAGTATTATTTGGCACAGGAGTAGTGTCCAATCTGTTTTTAAACCGATCGTGCTCAGGATTGTGCTAATGTTTTCTGCAAATTAAATCGACTTATTTGTTCAACAACTAACTGCTTCAGAATAAAATGAGGAAATCGGTCGCACGCGTTGCCATTTACGTCCGTTGACGCTGTTCAACTATCCAGATAGTTAGTACAATAATTCAACAAGCACCTGTAATGTTGCAGTTTGATGAACTGAAAGGTATGTTAAGCGTGTAGTTACTACTTACAATTAAACCGAAAAAATTAATAGGATCTCAGAACATTGAATAAAATATATACGTGTATAGTGGGTTTTTACCGTTAATCAAATATTGTTAAACCTAATGAAATTGAAACTGCTAAAGTTTACGTTTGCATAAGAGTTTTAAAATAACGAACCCATATTGGGGCTATGGGTCGTGCGAACAAATCGGCGCAGAATAGTGGATAATTTCAGGCGTTTCACATGACTTTGAAAGATGAATTGTTTTTAATGTTTATTGTATACATCTAAAATTCGCGTATACATTGTATTCTAAAACAAAATCGTATAAACGTTTCCTCGAGTGTGTTATTGATCCTCGTTTAAAGACTTTTGAAAAAAAACTTAAAAATAATATATATATTTTAATTGTTTAATATTGAACGAAGTATTACGACACCCACTTAAGACACAGTAAAGCTGGATACTAGAGAAACACATAGTCACTTATATAAAAACGACTTATGTTTATTTGTTTCTGAACACGTGCTTTCATGAAGAAAGTTATAATATGTGTTATGTTACGTTCCACGTATTTATTTTTGTAAACAGCTGCAGTCTAAAGATTCACATTTTCGTTTATCTGTATCAGAAATAACAAGCTATTAATTATTTAACACAGCAACTATCGCAATGACCATACCGATTTATAATATTCATTATTACTGTAAGTGTGATCTGAACTGTGACTTAAAAGTGTGCGTGTTATCAGGGTGCAGCATCACATGACTTTGTGGTGTTCACAATTGAAGGTTAATGGATGTAAACACACCGGTTAGTGTTGGTGTTTTTTCAAATAATTTTTTAAAACATTATTTCTTAAGAATTTAAATAGACGGTGAGTGCCTTAAAGGCTTTTTTTGCTGCTTGTGGCAATGTGATTTACATAAGAATTACTTTATTGAACAAGCCTGTGTTCTTGGCCGAACATTCGATGTTAAAGCATACATGTTCACGGTTATGCAGCACGCAACGTACAATTTTTGCACCGATTCCTGATGTATAAAAGGATTGTTTTCTTAAATCTAAAGATATCGGCACAAAATACGAGCCAAACTGTATTTGATGCATTAAATATATATTTAATGTATTTTAATAAATTGATATATTTGAACAAATCCAGTTTTTAACAGAGTGTTAATATTCTGTCCATCCCGTGTTTAAAACCCTGAAAACCCCGTAGATTCTGCACACTGTTAATTCACTAATGTTAGAACTGGTAGCGAGGGATGATGTCTGAGTGCTTTATTCGACAATATTGTCGATTTATCATTTTAAAATCATTGACAGTTTTTTGCGTACCTTCTAATCAAGAATCTCGGATTCGTGTTTCGTTTTAGATGTGGTCAATGACGAAACGAAAAAAAAGAACTCCAATGATTAAAACCTGTACTTATTAACAATATTGTCGAACTACTTACCATGTACATTTACCGTAATTTATTTGCGTATGAAATGACTTTTGGAAACCACTGTCGGTTATGCAATGGTATAAAATAAAAGTGAGCTGTTGAAAGTGGTAAATCATTGGCTAATAATTTGCAAATTTTAACTTATATATATAAAGAAAGGTATGTTTCACAGATTTGGAAGATTCCTGTCGTTTACCATCACTATTACCACTAAATTACGCCGCTCATTTTCAAGCCATATCGGCAACATAGTGATTAGCCTTTATTTCATATTAATATTTGCTTTATATCTCGACTTTACTCGCTGGGAAATTTATTAGAGAGATGATCCACTTACTGCTCTAATTAGAAAGGCGAGTTAAGTCGATATATAAAGCGAATTGTTATTCGATATAACTCTAATCACTTTCTTGCTGATATGGGTTGAAAGTGAACGTCATTTAAGCAATTAATACAAGTAATGAAGGATATTAAAGAGAGACAAATATATGTATCTGCAGGGACGTAGCATCTTGTTTGTCACATGATCATCCCCATTGATAACAGTGAAGAACAACTTGTGTGTAGTAAAAAATTAAGTGCCCGAACAAATGTTTCGCCGACCTGCAAACCATATTTTTGTAGATATAAGTTGAAACAAACAATTTATGTTTAGCCTTAATTTATTCGGGCTCAACATAAATATCAGGTTAACATCTGATGCCATCTTTGACTTTCCATTATGATTCCGCTTGACGGTAAATATCGTCATAGTCTTAAAGCGCATTGTATAAAGGCCTGAACGGCCCAGAGTAATGGATTATATTCCATAACACGATTTGAGATCTTCGTCTATTATTTTTCATCCCTATATTTAGTACAGCATTAAGAAAAACTACGTGTAGCTAATTTTAGAGATCAAAGTTTATTTACAGAGTAAATTGATTGTATAAGTTAAACTTTTCATACATTTCTTATTGTTATGATTATAAACAACTGTCGATATGTATTACGAATTTTATAATTATTATTAACATATAGAAATAATACCATGGCATACCTTATATGACATTGAAAAACATTCAAGTACAGCCCAGGTATATAAGTTTGTTTTTGTATTATAACATTTTTGCTCGATTTTAATACCGACTGTAAAAATGTACATTAATGCATAAATTCGTCTCATGCTGTGTAGTAAACTTACAATAACATAATTTTCATGTTAATACGATGCAAAACATTGGAAACTCAAAGACTGACTATGCAAAATGTGTTTAAACTAATATGATAAACCGATATGACGATTACGCTAATTTATATCAAGTTAAGCATAATCTAAGGATTTTACAGTTTACTACAAACTACATTTTTGTATGCAATTAGTTCACAAATGCGTTGTATTCCCGTATATAATGGTTATGTGATGAATACTGAATTGAAGACCAAGGTTTCTAATGTACACAAATAATATATATATATATATATATATATATAGTTCGTATCGAAATAAAAAACCAAAATCAGCAAGTGCGAGAGACATTTTCCTTTAATAAGCAGAGCGGAGTTAATTACTGATAGTCATGAATATTTCAATATGCAATCGTGTTGTGTGGTGTGCATTTAATTATTTAATTCTCTTGTCATAACACAATGTTTTGCTGTTTTTACATGTACCATCACGTTGTTCAATTGGAAAGTAGAAAACTTATATGTGTGCAATAACTGATAGTAAGAGATTCTACTGCAAAACAATATTTGGACATATGAGAATACTAATTCACGATCTCAACCAGATAATAGCTCAGTAGTATTCAAACACATTTAGTCCATAAAGCCAGAAGATTTCGCAAAGTATGCAGCCTGACAGCATTAATGCCTTTATGTTTATAGGTTGGATATAAAACAATAAGTCTAATGAATGTGTCAAATATGTCACTCAAAAAGGATGCTTACATTAAGCAACACAAATTGTAACTGTTTCAACTTGTAGTGTAGGCTTTATGGAAACAAACTACTAATTGATTAATTTCCTCCTAATGGTTCACGTTGTTTAAGCATGGACTACTTATACAAACCGTTGTGGTGTTATTGCGGGTTCATGATACTTTGCTCTCTTTGTCGGACGGCCAACTATTAGCTCAACTAAAACCTTGTTTTATTTTTTTAAAGAAATGGTCATTAATCAAATGGGATTGATTTTCCAATTACTAACACGCCCAATGAAAATTAATGATGTTCTTGTATCGTTTTGATTTGATAAATGTAATTTTTACGGTTTTGTTTCGAAATATGCATACCAGACAATTTAGCAGATAACAAAACATTCCATTATTATAAGCTCATATATTTGTTAGAGCTTGTTAAATCGAAGTGAAAATACATAATTATAAATCAATTGACGTAGATTCCATACCATTTAAATGCTAGTTCAGACAGACATGTAAGACTTTTTGATACATACATACACTGTTTTACACACGCTAAGCCGTTTAAGGGGTGTATCTAAAGAACTTTTTATTCAACGGTGTAATTCTTTTTATGTAAAGATTTCACAGATATTTGTTTTATTTTTTTAACTTTAATACCACATGTCGTTAATTGACATTTAAATAATTACGAAAAATAACAACAGCAACATTAATTAGTCATTATGCACAGTACCTGATATCGGACTGATCTGTATTTCTATACCAATTGTATTTGTTTCCCAATCTGCACACGAACGGAGTTTATTGTTTACTACATTTAAGAAATAACTAACAATACAATCCAAATAAATACAAATAAAACAAAAACAAACTGAAATTAAATCTATCGTCAAATATGTTGTCAGAGTGATATATGTTTTTAGTACGCATGTCACATTTTGCCAGCACGCTTAAGTATAACAACAGAATCATGATGTATATGTGCATAGCTCATATTTTAAAACACATTGATAACCAAGCGTTTAAGCTTTTCAGTTCATAACGAGCGTCAGTAAATATGTTAAATGCTCTCATAGGATAATACATTCATATTATGCACTATAGCTGTTGGTCAAATCTTCTTAAATGTTATTTATGCATTGAGTACAATCACACATTAAATTATCACTAGTTTCATTCCACATTATTTTCAAATGTTTAGCTCTGATCGTATAAACAACTATTCAATTTAATGACCACAAAAACGGCCCTGATGAAGGTACAAACATTGTTATCATTGAAAAACGAATCAGTAACATAGTCGTTAACTGAAATTTTAATGATTACGGAAAATAACAACAGCAACACTTCAAGTTTCAAGTTTTTATTGGAACATCGGCAAAATGCCTTTGACCATTTACATATTCAAGTTAACAAATTATGGTCGAAGTACATCAGTACAATACAAAGAACATACATAATTGTACACATAGATAACTATGTAAAGTGTTCAAACATCATTTACAAAAGTAAATGTATTTTATGTAAGAAGTAACAAGTAGTAAATAAACAATATATTAACGATTCCGTACACCATTAATTTAAGAAGCAGCAAATACTTCTAATTTTTCATCACGGAGTTTCATTGCCTCAGTAATGAATCTTGCAACATTGTTAATTACTGTAGTATATTGACAAGATAGTATATTTTTAAATTTGACTAAGTTTGGCCAGTTAGAACGAATACAATATTTTGTTCGTAGATCTTTATAGATGGAGCAAGTAAGAAAGAAGTGATATTCCGATTCAACAGTGTTTGCGTTACATAGTTTACACTTACGTTCAACTCTGGGTATGTTATTATATCTACCAGTCTCTATTTCTAATTTATGGGCGCTAAGTCTAAATCTGGATAACTGTTGTTTATTATTTCTATTATTAATGCAATCTAAATATTTTTCATAAGCGAATTCAGTCTTAAACATTTTATAGTATTCTAATTTCGGTTGGCTATTAATTGTATCATGCCAATTTTGTATAAACTGATCTTTTATTCTTTGATTAATTTCATAAGAATAATTACAGTTGTCATTTAAGTTATTGTAAAATATACCATGCCCTAGTTGATCTAATTGTTGTTTTACAAATGCACACCACATATTTGTGTTATTATTATTATTCTCATTGTAAATATTACATTGTTCGTTATAAACCGTATGCATCAAGGAGTTCGGGTTTTGCTTCATTTTAATCCAATAACTGAGTGCACGTTGTTTACATATTATAGAAAGAGGAAATCTGCCTAATTCACCCAAAACAGCAGCATTAGAAGTCTGTGAGCGTACACCAAGAATAGTTTTACAAAATTTGAAATTAAGTTTATCTACTTCTTTAATGTTGTAAATTCCCCATATTTCAGATCCATATAGAATAGTTGGAACAACTAGGGAGTCAAATAGAGAGAGTTTTGTTTTAGTGCTAAGCTTCACTTTACTAAAAATTGACAATAAATGATTGTAAGCTTTTAAGGCTTGTTCATTATTTGCCTTAATAGCTTTAGATATATTACCAGTGTAGTGAAGTTTAAGGCCCAAGTAGCAGAATTCATCAACAATTTCGAGAGCCTGTTGATTAATAGTCCAACTATACAAACATGTACTTTTCCTTTTTTCAAATATGCAAATTTTAGTTTTGTTTACATTTGTTTTTAACACTAATAAGTCATTATGCACAGTACCTGACATCGGACGGATCTGTATTTCGATATCAATTATGTTTTGTTCTGTGAAAATTGGGCAAAATGCATGTGCTTAAAGTGTCCTCCCATATTGGCCTGTGCAGTCCGCACACGCTTATCAGTGACGACACTTTCCGCCTGTATGGTATTTTTAGTTCAAAGGAAGTCCCTTTTCACCAAACATCTAATTAAAGCGGAAAGTGTCGTCCCTTATTAGCCTGTGCGGACTGCACAGGCGGCTAATCTGGAACGACACTTTACGCACTTGAATTATGCCCAGTTTTCTCACAACAAGACACAATTATATTTGTTTCCCAATCTGCACACGTACGAAATTTAATGTTTACTACATATAAGAAATAAATAACAATACAATCACAATAAATATAGATGAAACAAAAACAAACTGTACTTCAAACTATTGTCACCATTGTTGTCAGAGTGACATATGTTTTAAGTTCGCATGTCACATTTTGCAAGCACGTTTAAGTATTACAGCAGGAACATGATGTATATGAGTGCATCTTACATATTAACACACGTTTATAACCAAGTTTTTTCCACACATAAAATTATCACTAGTTTCATTTCGCATTATTTTTCAAATATTAAGCTCTTGTCATATTAAAAAGTAATCAATTTAATGAACAACAAATTGAATGAATGTACAACTTTTTATGATGTGTATTCAGAATATTCAGTTCCTTCGTATGAGGCTTTTCAACGCATGATTCTTTGATGAGCTCATCAACACGAACCTATTAATGTTATCGAGCAATACATCATACTAGTTTTATATCAAAATGTTCACTTTTGTGGCCTGGTTTTTCACAACACATAATCTGTCCATCTAGGTGATCCTCGGCGAACGGTGCTTTGGCTTTGAGTGCTGCGTCGTGTGCCGTAGGATTCCGTGTCCACGTATTCCGTCAACGTGTGCATCGTTGAACCGTTTCGACCGGAGCCATACTTCTCGGACATAGTCCTCGTCGCGCTTGGAAAGAGCGTGGGACGCAAGCGAAGCTGGGTCCTTGACCTCTTGCAACGGCGACACGGGCACCAGCAGAACACGTGAACGAACCCCTTCTCGGAATTTGACAGCAGATATACACTGGGTTATATTATCTAGCATATATCGCCACGGATATAAAATGTCAAATTTCGCTGTGTTTATATATACCAAAGACAATAACGATGAATTGCCGAATGAGGATAAGCTGGTTATTGAACATTTTATTACTTTGAGGTCAACAAACAGACAGTTTGGCGATGATTCGATTAACACAGTTTCAGTAAGAGAACGCAAATTTCGAATTTGACACTTTTATAAAGGGCAATAACAATAAAGTCCCATTAGCGAATTGGTTTGCTATCAACAGTTTAAGTCTTGTTATCTGAAATAATGATGTTCATGAAATATGTGTGAAGATTCTATGATGTCTGTATGAGTGAGTGAGCGGAAAGAGAAAATTTTGCTTTTGTATTTACAATACAAGATCAATAATTCTGAAATGTCCGTTGCCAATATCCTGGCTGTCAATGTTTGCCACCATTTAATGTACACATTTTGATTTAGACAGTTTGGTCAAAGTTCAATAAACACTGAGTTATGTAGCAAAACGCCGCCCACCAATCCGATCCCATAATATGTTTCGTCAAAAGACGTAAACAATATCTGCTCATTTAGACCTTGAAGCAATAATGGGTGTTGAATCAACAAAATTAAAAGGCTAAGGCTGTAGCAACACATTAATTTGAGGCAAAATAGTCCATTGTAAAGAGGACGGAAGTCGCAATGTGCTGTTCAGAAATATGCAAATGTTAGATTGTTTATTTATTGGTAAAACCTAGGTTCAAGGTTTCTAGTTAATATTTACATTTTTATTTGTTGACGATCAGTATATGTTTGTTAATTTTTGTATAAATTCGCGATTTGTACAAATACCTGTATAAAATTGAGAAATTGATTTTGAACTTAAATGTCGAAATATACAAAAGAAAAATATGTTAAAACAATAATGTTAAGTTTCCACTTTTAAAGCTTTCAACATAATTTGACATACAATATTACATTTATTTTGTTAAGACATGTTCTGACATTGTTCTTGAAGCATACAGTACAAAGGTACTGGCATGCACGCCAGATGCAATGTACAGAAGACGCAACGTGCTGTGATAAACTCTTTCTAGGAATTGGAACAGCAAATGGAGACAAAGAAAAAAGTCTCTACTTGACTAAATGAAAGCCATAACAGCTATTAATGTTTATATATATTTTAAAGCCTATACATATTTTATAATCGAGCTGATGTTTATGGAAGAAGTGCGGTGCTTTGTTTCTAATATAAACACCTCCAACACTTTGGTAGATATTTTGGCCAATATTGTTGCTCACTTATTTATACGAAGCGCGTGAATCTTCAAATTTAATAAAAAAAACAAACATTGCAGAATTCTACCGAATCTCCATGAAGATAATCTCGCTTTTTATTTTAACGTGTATTTAACTATTATGACTTAATATAGCGAAATAGATCGAAAGTTATACCTTGATAATACAGAATAGACTCAAATCCAATAAATACTTTTATAATTCAGAATTTGAATACATACATACAACATATGGTGTTTAAGCAAATAATACATTGTTTAAAATAAAGGAAAATGTAATTTTATACGTAAACTATCATGTAAGACATAACTGTCGAGGCGCCTTTGGTTATTACAGCTTTACGATTCATCTCATAATAGTCTAAAAATCGTTTCAAATTGGTTAATTCGGACACCGAAACACTTTAACAGTTGACAAATAAAGTCGGTGAGGTTAGTGATAAATGTTGGCGCCTTATGGTTATTTAATCAAACAATCCTAAATATGCTGCAATATGTAACTAGATTAATTATACCTGAAACGCTCGCTCCAGACTATTTGTACATATTGGACATTTATTGTTAATAGGTAGCTATTACCTAGAATTCATCCACCCATAGATTATCTGGTTATACATGGAGTTACTCATGGCCATCAGATAGATGATTATGTAGATCTGTTGGATGTATTTGTATTCGGTTATAGACCTGTAGTGGCTGGTCAGCAGAAAGCACGCGTGCATTGGTAACCAGCACATACCAAATATTAGAACCACCACGATCATTATTTTAACCACCTACAAATATAAAATACGAAGCTATGAATCATTTATTATTAAACATTATATACATAACATGTACATGTTATATTAAATCATAAGTGAAAACAAACAGCGTCGTTAACTTTAAAACGTAAATTTGTAACTACATATATTAAAAATGACAGCTCTTTTTGTCCCTTACCTTTTTTAAACTTGACAATAATGTGTATCTATTATACAGACTTTAACATGTCTTTTCTTCAGATAAAGTTCCTACTTATTTTTAAATTTTATATTTTAAATAATATTTCATAAACACAAATACACTTTTAATCGTACACTACTTTTCGCTTCGACATATTGTATTTCCGAAAGCTTTAGTTCTTCACATAATAGTTTCGGCCTTGCTCTTATCTGTTCTATAAGTACAGTGCACTATAACTGGTATCTATCTTTTGGACATACCCTAATCGGATCTAATGTTAAAACATGTACTATATGTCAATTTAGTTGTCTAATAATTAGCATAATACCTTTCGTTTCGACTTGACCCTATCTGTCTGGATTGACGTCTCCTCCCCAATAGCCCTGCTTCCCCATAGCTCCATACCAACGCGCGAGTAGGCGGAGACAAGGGTGAGCAACGGTAACAGGTAGTTCAGTACAAGAAGTAGGTAGTTATACATAGAGCGTGTGTGGTAAATGTAGGGTCATTAAAACTACATCAGATGAAAACACATAAACGGTATAAAGGGAAGATTTGCTTAAAGCAGTGTCTAATCCTTATTCTTATTGTATATAACGATAGTGTTATTATAACATAGCATATTTCGACATAGTAGTTGCCAATGTATTTTTAACAGAATGCCATTATTTTTTCGGCGTAAGCTGTATTAAGCCAGCTTTTCACCTTAGCCTGACCTTTGTTAGCGTCCAATAGAATTCAAATAAAACTTCCCGCGGCCAATGTCAGATGAATCACTTCATTGACTGCCTTGGCTGATTTGAGAATACGACCAAAGCATTGGAAACATGTCCGCGTCTTTGTAACACTGTTTTACTGCGTGTTCAGCATGAAACAATTTTATATCTAATGAAAAGGCTTAGATAGAACAGTTTTACACTCAATCTCGACATCAATACAGTTTGTGCGTCCATCTTTTATTTTCAGAAGATTTTCAGCGAGAGAACGTTTGCACTTAAAGGCTATTTTCTCAGATTTAGTACTAACTTCCATATTCCTGTTAACATGTTAACATGTTAAAGTATAGAGAGCAGTGGAAGCGAAGACTCACTTTAATGCATTGCATTTCAACTCGCGAGGTATATCGGGTCAATTTGCGGCCACTGTGTGTGAATGTCAGAGTTTACATACAGGTCATCGCTGCGTCTCTACCCTATGTGTTGATCGGAGTTCGCGGCCAGGAAAATAATCGTTACATAATAAAGACGCTATAGCGTGAACTAGGTGAACTGGAATTTTCTTTAGACCAGACAGATGTTAAATGAAGATATCCAGCGATATCATATGGTATGTCAATAATAGATTCTTAATGTGTTTTACAACAATACCATGATAAATATTATTTTTAATTAATTTAACAAGAATTATGCCATCATATTGACTATTGACTAATGATTCTCGATACTGTTAAAAATCGAATCAAATAGCAACGCCAGACAAACCACTAAAACAGGTTTGTTCGAAGAACGCGCGTATAAATATTTAAAATATATACGGATACTTCGCGTGTGGCCGGTTGACTCATATGTTTTAATTTCACTTCCATTCTTCTTTTGGTTTTCTGTTTTGTATCTATACGTTTATGACCAGCAATATGTAATAATGTAAAATAAGCCGCGAAAACTCCGCATATCATCCCGTACTGCGTTTGCTGCAGCTAAGAACTGCATAGAAAAAGACATTCGCTATCTTTGATTCATTGAAGTCTTAACCTTTCATTAACTGCAACCACAAACAACGCCATATATCTTTTTTAAAGATATTTCTTGTTTAATTTCCTATAAAATGGGAAACAAAAAAGACCATACTTACATTACGAACATAGCGGAAAATATGTTAATATTATTATATTACGTGCCGAATGAAATTTAAATAAATTCGTTTGCTTTTGTCACAATTACAGAGTAATACGGTAACATTGAATGCATTTAAACGCAATTTTAGATTACACCCATATGATGTTTTAGACTGTGGTATATGAAGCATTTGACAATACCAGTTATTATAATTTTCGATAAAGCAATAAATTAACCTGAATTAAGATTCATATAGAAATACACAAACGTCGTTCTACATTTTAAGCAGCGCTTTAAAAAGAACGACACAGATCTTGATTCACATGAATAATTGACCTCATGTAACAAAGTTAACAATTGGGATTGTATATGCTAATACAGACGCAAACCTGCAATATACTTACGCTAGATCCGTTTCTTTTGGCCACGTGATAAAGCAGATCGTACCGGCAAGATTAGTAGCGTTTCAAAGTAAATTAGATTAGGTAATGCCAATGCTATGGGGAAGAGCCAGATGAAAATTATGGCCAAAATCACGTGACGTTTTGGCATGCGTGGTCGAAGCGGATACAGAATGGCGATGTATCTGAAATGACAGTAACATATCTTTATTCCATTTTCAACTTACTAAAAACAATTCAAAACTACTTGATGTGGTTAACAATGAGTAGAGTTCACAATTTATTGAGCGTGATCATTATAATATATTTTCAGATTGTCCATCGCTCTGGTTTCTATATATGTTCATAAACACATGTAAACACATTTGAAAATGCTGCCTAATAAAGACGGAAATATTAATTATAAAAATAATGTCATAATATACTTAATGTCAATTAGCTGCTGTTAGCGATTTGATGTATACCATCAATTATGTTGTGTAATTCCGTTTAACGTAAACGATATTAAAGATATAATCTTTTTACATGCATATAAGTAACGTCACTTGCATTTTTACAAATTATGTTTTACAAAATATAACATTTTGTGCGCTTCAATGGCAAGATGTGTAGATGTTTATTTAAAGTTCAATTGAGTTCGCAGGCAAGATTGGAATGGCAAATTATCTTCAGTGCTAAGTCCATATATCATGAGCTAGTATATACTATAAGTTATTAATCTATACCGTGAGGTATTACACACCATACGCTATTAAAAGCAAACATACGTATATAAATACACAGGTTTATTGCAAATCAAGTCATTAGAAAATGAGAATATCAAGTATGCTTATATGTATCTATTGAATATAATCTAATCAACAGCAAAAGTGTTAATTCAAGTGTGAGTTAACATGTGTCGATGTCGACATTATTTTAAATATGATTCATGCAAAACTATAAGAATGATAGACGAAACCATTGTTATATTAAGATAACATTATTATCATAAAAATAATAAAATTCCTAGCATAATAGTCTATACATATAGAATAATAGGAACATTATTGAGCAAAAGTCGCGACGTCTGTATTGTTTTGTTACTTATAAGCGACATGCGTACTTATGAACACCGCACGTACATACACATTTCTGATGCAAGTCACATATTGGCGGTACACAATATACATCAAAATACTGTGGAATTACATAACTTGCATTGAGTCATTAGTGTTGTTTTTTTTTATCATATCGCATCTCGCGTGAAATTAGTTTTCGCGCGTCTTACCTTTATCACAACAAAGGTGCCTAGCATCCATACCAAGTGCATAGTAGACCAGTATTGGTTTGTTCTGTCTGGATGAACAACTATTTTACTGAATGCGACCATAACGTTTCATTTAAGATTCGTATTCAAATACATGTATACCGGGTATAGGCGGCATCTGTAACCTGTATTTAATTTTCCAGCTACATTGTCAACATCAAACATATTTTCTTTTTAACATAACTTATACATGATATACATGATTGTAAAAAACAATTGACCTAAATGTTTTAAGAAAAATTCTGGGAAACGTTCGTATGTAGCAATTTATTGACATTAGAAGGTCAGTGTTTACACATTCGCCTGCTTATTGTTATATCAAGGATGAATTTTTGTTTTGCAATATTCATAAAAGAAACAATAAAACAATGTTTCATTATTTAATTTTTTACAATTAAAAGCGATCTTATAGAACGTAAAACAATATACCATGAGATTACCGATCACGCATTAATTCGTTCTATAAACAATAATTAATTAAGAAAAACTTATTTTTTTTTAAATGTGTTTTTTATGAAATGATTTGATTGTGTGTGTTGCATATGCATCGAATTTGTGTTTCGCGGATCGCTACCTCGATAATTCATATTATATATTTATAAAGTGCATTTAGTAATATTAGAAGCTTTTAATTAAGAAAACATAGATGCAAATTATGTATGTGCATGAGACTAAATGATCTTATAATCTACATCGTGAACTAAATACAAAAACTAAAACGAAATGACACTGTTCAATATTTAAACAGGAATGAAAGTCAAGAACAACTTTGCTTTTACACGCACATAAGGCTATGTTTTTATTAATTGGTATAAATTGAAACTGGAAGACATCCACACACGCTTACTTGACGGTGAATTTAAAGCGACACCGTACTTCCAAAAATGTACCTCGACATTCAATCGTGTTGACTTGTACCGAATAGAAGTTACTTTTGTTTTATTGCCATTTACATTGAATATTTCAATTAAATTTAATTTGAAAACACATACACACAAATTTTTTTTTAAAGATTATGATCATTATTTACATATAACGATTAGACAAAAATATGTTAAATCTAAATTTAAAATACTAAAATTAGATTTACTGGGGTTGATATAGGGCCCTAGGATGTACTGATACAAATTCAGTGTCGATTCGTAAAACATAGTCATTTAACCAAGGGACATGGAATGGACAGACGAATGCGACGCCGAGGTAAAGTTATGCAAATTGGACGAATGTTAAACGCACAACCAAACGATGTTGTGTTTTTTTAATTAATTTGTGTTAACGTTAACAAGCTGGTTTAAAAATTCATTAGATACGAACATTACAATAAAATAAACAAACTTCACTGTTCTATAAAGAAATACTTTACATTAAGGTTACGCTTAGCCGACCCCTTTTAGTGAGTTGCCTGAAGAATTGAGCAAAACTCGTCACAAGAGTTAATAATATATTTTGTAGTATTTTGAAGGCGTGCAAACATCTACATTGATTAAATAAACCTTCATTGTTTTTCGCAAAAGGAATGAACGAACTCAAAATTTTGGGCGTCGTGGGCGAGCTTAGAACGGAAGTATGTTTGTCCATTAGTAAACGAACATCATTATGATATCATTTATATTAACGTCGTTTGCTAATTCATCGGTTTACCATGGTACGCAATCCATCTTGATATGATATATTATATAAAATGATGTAAAAGGATATATTAACTATAGTTTATGTTCTGTATTAAATTATAAATGCAATACTTTACATATTGGTAACTAGCCAAACAAGACCTTCCGTATGTTTGCAATTATTGAAAGGTTTATAATACACATGTTTATCAAAAGGGGTGCACACAGTCAATATCAAAACCAAAGTTAACTGATGCAAAATACTAAGATAGATTCTGTTTCGCACTTTGAATTTTAAATACAGGATTTCAGAAGATGTTTATAGACACATTGATATATGAATTAAATGTTAAGCAATTAATAAATCGGTTACTTCAATATTAGATAATATATACATTAAATGGATTTCATAACGAGAATGTTGATCAGATTGCACATACCGTTATGCACAGAAGATACTATTGTATTAGGGCAGTAGTACTGCTTATAAATACTGATGGACCATGTTGCAGATTAACCAAACATAATGAAGCTATTGATTTGCGTCACAATTGATTCAATGATAGATGTAATTAGATTTTAAGTGAATTTGTCTACCGACTGCAAAAGCGAGATATTCCTGACACTCGATGTTTGTGTCATGTGTACTTATGTTTGTTGTACTCTATGACGGACACATGACACATGGATTGTGTTCGATGTTTGCATAAGCCAAATAAATGCAAATGTCAAGTATATATATTTGATATCATTTGGGTTTTTTACAACGTATTTACCTATTAACAAATCATAGCATGTCACATATTTTGATATAGCAGAGCAATGTAAATGCTTGATGATTGGCCGTGTTCTTAATTCATATAAGACATCAAGTGTAAGTGAATAACGTATGTATTGAACGTAGTAAATGTAGTCACATTTAGAATTGTCGTAAGCAGTATTACTCAATGACGGACAAATTATACATGGTTTATGTAAGTTATATAGATTAGCGAAAATAATTAAAAAATTAATTAAATATATTTTGCAATTCTTTGTATATACCTTTTATTCATGCGTTTTAACTATGCAATTCGCACCATATACTGTTTTCCGGGCAAAATATGCGTCTATTTCCTGATGGTTTCAATACTTGTTTGATTTCAACTGCAAATATTTACAATAAGCATTTTTGGTGTTTCGCCTATATGACGATGTAAACTAAACAAATGTCAATAGCGCGCATGTGCATCAAAAAGGCTCCGAAAGGTTTGCACACAACAGCTTCTTTTCACGTTGAAATTAGTTTTTTGCGAATTTATAACTCAAAACAAATAAAGTAATGCTTTGTAGATTGTATATTTGCAATAATCAGACAGTTTAATCATTAACGTACGCTTCTTATAAATTTGATTTGGGATTTTGGTGTGGATGTGTACTTCATTTATTTTCCCTAGAAAGCAATCGCATGTGTTTTGGACTTTCAATATAAAAATATTATTTTTCTGTATTATATCCCCTTTTTAAACACCATTCAAACCGTCCTTATAATGAAAACGCTTTTTAAATGCGAACATTAGTGAAAAATACACATAGTTTATAACGTCCGGAAAATACTACTGTCCGGTAAACACTCGCCAACTAGTATTTAAATACAACTGAGCAAACTAAAAGATCAATGATCGGCCAAGTTACTAATTCACATGTCTGCTTCTAACGGGTTACTTTGGGAGTTTTAGTCTGTTGGCGATATGTATTATTTTGCCAAATGCTCTGAAAAAAACAAACATTGAGGGGAGCAATTTGAAATTCAGCCAATCGAATTTGAACTGTAGGAATTTAATTATGTCGTGTTTCATTAAGTTTCTTTGTAATTATGCAGTATTGTTTAACATATTGAGGTATGTAAAATGTTGATTTGTTTACTGTTCTACATAGAAAAATTCCTCTTTAGTTATATCTGTGGCATATAAGCATGTTTGTATATTCGTTTTTACATATTGCCAATGTACTTGGCGTGTTATAGTAATTGTATATATCATTTATTGTAAAATGAGTTAATTTGTTCGCACGAGACAACACTTAACTAACACATTTCACATATTTACACTCAGATTTATGTTGATTATATACGTTTGGGATCGTTCAGGAATACATTTAGCATTGTTCAAACATACAAACGATATAGTTAACACATTATACTACACAGATGCACCACTGATATAGATACAAGTAGAATAATACAGTAGTGTTTCAATATGCTTAATATGCAGCTCCATGTGGAAAATACTCACAAAATACAGCGAACAAAACATAAGCAAACGCAACACAAAATTGCTTTCTATATGACGCTATTTCCAATTTTACGTTTTGTGTCAGGAGCTATTTGAATTATTGTGATACTTTTAAATATAATTATTCCGGCATTCTATACCGTTGATGTCAGTACATAAATCCATCAGAAAACACCACAGGTCGGTTACATCTCCAATTAACAACCCTTTAGTAACAATGGAGACGCATGTCGCCATAAAACAGTTGTGAACTTTTAACAGAAAACTTGATACTGATAGCACATGCAGTTTTATGACGTTAATACGAAGTTAATGGGGAGATACCTTATGAAACATGCATATTTGATGAATGACGTTAAGAGGATACAAAAACACACATTTAGAGTGTTTAGTATTTTATGTTAAAAGACGTTAAATATATGTGATTAACAACTCTTATTAACTGTCTCACTGCAACGGCTCACATCACAAGCGTACTATACCGAAACAAATAAATATCATATCCATACGTGGTTATTGCTTCTGCATACTATATTTAAATGTACCTAGTAAAATTCAAGTGAAATACATAGTGGTCGTTTTAATGGGTCGTGTATTGTAACAAATAAGGGCTGAGATACAGTTACAACACACTTGTGTTAAAATGACAGAAAACAAATTAACGAAGTTAATCGGAAGTGCATTAATATATATATATATATATATATATATATATATATATATATATATATATATATATATATATATATATATATATATACATATAATTATAACACATGTGCAAAGTGCGAATTCTAAAATCATCAATTGTATAAACCAATTAACCATTACCTTTGTGGTAATTACAAAGACACTTTAACTACTTTATGTCACCGTGTAGACATTTAGTTATTCTTCTAGTCGACAAATGTTGTTTTTTTAAATAGCAAAGCCGTAAACAATATAAAAAGAATGTACCGATTTGTGTCCGAGATTCCATTCTCATTTGTCCACTCAATTGATGGCAACGCATTCTTCATCCAAATAACATCAAGAGTTGTTTTAATAAATAAAAGCACTGTAGTACAATTAGAATAACGTGAAGCTTTTTGAAGTTGTAGAACAAAACAGTGCACAACGATTACACAAAAAAACTGTTGTCGTTCACTTCAAAGCAGTGTGTTTAAACCGGCTTTAATTAGCTCCAATAATGGTATATAGTTATTTATTTAACATTTAAGTAAGAATGATAATATATATCGATTCAAATTGTAAAGCAGTAATATACATACGTTTCAATTAATAATCATTTTACTACTCATTGATAACAGAGAGACCAGAGCACCAAAATTTTCTTATTTTTCTATGCAGTTTAACATCAGCGCTTGTGAAAAAATGGAATATAGTATTGTGATTTTTGTATGTCTTTAATAATGGTTAATTAAACTAGAATAAATAAACATCCCGCGAATGTGTATTATGTGCGTAATGTCAGTAATTGGAAAGTATGACGAATAAACAACAAATGCTATATATGGTACTAATTACATACTAATAATGTTTTTTTTTAATACCTATTACCTGCCATATTGGTTGTGTGTTTGGCTGTTGTTCATCTGACACTTAAATATTTGTATTTAATAAAATTAATATTGTATAGTCTTATGAAAATTACTCCTATTGGCATGCAACAATATCATTCATTTCTAAAAGAATATATGTTTTAACATCAACATCTCTTCGAGCAACTTCTAATTATGCTATAGATTGCATTGTATTTATTTAATATGAGGTCGACCAGTATATAAGAAGGCATGTGTTGTTTGACAAGTTAAATGCAGTATTAATTATCGCATATTGAAAATATAATACATAATAATAAAATTAATATTGCTGAAGTTTTTACTGTAAACGTTGAGATACTTACGATATTGTCTTTTCCCACACGTTTTTCGTCCGTATAAGGAATGAGTGATAAACTCTTGTACACACGAGTTCTATTGGACGAATGTAAACGTATTTTTCTCAGATTCCCCGAGCGTGCTATTGAAAGTTTTGCAAAGAGATATAAATGACGATCTATTTTTTTTTAAATAAAGCATCTGTTAAAATCCGCGTTTACGCAGTTATATCACATCCCTTTAAGTCACTCGCATTTGTAAAACAAACCTTTTATTAAGACTAGAATATACACTTTCAATAAAAATCACATTAAGCGGATTTCTGCAGAATGACCCTATTTTGAATTAGTTGAGAAAGGTTTATCGCATTTGTCGTTTAAGTTACCTTAGTGTGGTCGATTCTTATATCATTTTCCTTGATTTTATTTGCTTGTAATTTACCGCAACGATGGAGAGTATTAATATTTGTATTTACCAGGTTGATTGATTTGATAATCTTTACAAATTATAACCTAATGTTCTTTACACTGCTAATTCGTGTTTATGGTTCATTTACGGGCGTATTATATGGTTATCAATCTATGTTGAAAAGAAACACAAAACATGTACATACAATATAAATAGCCAATAGGCACAGATAGCAAATGAGCAACAGTTGCGTTCGATATTGTCGAATGAGACAATTCAATAAGTAATATGCATAAACTGAGTGTTTTAGAAAGTATTCCATCAATGCCAAATGAATATCTTCCCCATTCCAGCCGTATGCAAGCATGCATGTCTGAACGGTGGAACGTGCACAGCAACTGATAAGTGTGAATGTCCAGAGAGATTCAAAGGATCGTACTGCGCAATCTGTAAGCTAACCATTATAGAAGAATAAATGTTAACAACTTTGAGATGTATTTGCTGCATTGTAAGGAACGTCATCCAACTTGTGCACTTTGCGAGACTGTTCGAACAGTGTGGTTAACCGTTTACACAATCGATAAATAAATGCTACATTCAGTCGTGCCGTATTTGTATTTGGTTGAAGGTGCATTTTTATTGATAGTATTCTGTTTTCAATATCGTTGAAGTTGATATACCAGCTGGTTGTGCTAAACCTGAAGGCAATTTAGTTAATCTGAAGAAGCAGTCCTATGACAACGGTGAGACAATCAGGATAACCGATAGAAACTATGACAGAGAATACCTGCCGAGTTCCGGTGACACGACACTTAGCTGTAAAAATGGCCACTGGTGTGATAAAGATAGCTGTGTGCCAGGTCTGTATCAGAATTTACATTCCCCCAAAATGTAGTCAGTATTTATCTCGACTGTTTATGTAATACTTCAATTTATGCTACCCATGCATTTGTCGACGAGTGTGTCATAAATATAATAGCAGGTTACTGCCATATCATTTTACAATATATCTGGTGCGGCTAAGAATAACATAACAACACGGCTTGCCGAATCAGTTTTTAGTAATGCTGAGCCTGATATTTAACACCACAATAGGGAAGTAATCTGTTTTTCTGTAGTTCTACGCCCGATTTTGTAAAGTACACAATGAGATGTATAGAGAATATTATTTGAGTTTTGGATAAAGATCAAGTTTATCATGCGAGGCTTAGAACCATGTTAACGCGAGGCTTGCGGAGCGGTAACATGGTTCGAGCCGAGCATGATAAACTTGATCGTTATCCAAAACTCACATAATATTCTATTTATCCTATTATTTCCTCCCTTTTTCCATTAATAATTATAAAATATCGCATTTTTTGACGATTTAGTCTTACCGTAATTGACAAAAACATTATTTTTTTAAGCCTTTCTTAAATGGGCTAAGTTTGACCTCCAATATAGTACTTTGGGTAAATTTTATACTTCATGTAATTGTATATAAAAACGTATTTATATCTTTTTTACATGTTTTTATACATTTGAACAGTTTATATTCTATCAAATTCTTAATTTGAAATAATCATTTCATAAGCAATTGGGAATAACTATTGTATTGTGTCGTTATACACTAATGTTTCTTCCACCTTATTCACGTATCTTGAATACTCGTACACGATTACAAATGACACTTTGTTGTAACTTGTTTACGTCCGTTATTCATTTGCAAACACATTTTCTAAAATTGATAATATGATGGACAAATGCATGCATCTTTTAATATGTTAACGTACATGTAATGCATGTATCACCGGTACACATAGGGTGCTACCTTATCGATCGATTTATTTAGGGTACATATATGAATATTCTTAAATCAACTTAAAGCTGATTATTTGTGTTTTGGTCACCAAAGTTCGGTTTATCTGATAAGGAGAACCAACAAATATTGGGTTTCGTAACCGATCCTTTTGTTCGTCAAGTATCATATATGTTATAGAAAACACTAATTAAGTGCAAATTTCAATATTCTTTTTTGCGGGTATATTTTTACAGTTATGTCACCGGAGCTTTTATCATCTCGATCAAAACTGCGTTTAAAGATTGATCATTTACCTATATATAAATATTTATATTTATTTTGCGTTTATACTCGACACTTATGAATAATTTCACATGTTACAATTAAGATGTTGTTGTTGTAGCTACCGATTATAAAATACGCGTTGTTACTGCTGATAAACATGGAGCTGGTACAGACGGGAACGTGACCATAAGGATGAAAGGAACACATAGGGAGACTGGAATCAGAGAGCTTTCTGGATGGTTCGAACGAAAAAGCATCGATGATATTAACAAGTTCCTTCCTGATGATGGAAATGTACGTTTTATTAATAGGTGTTTATTGACTTCTCGTTGTAGTTACTTTTCTCTCAAAACAGAGTAAACTATTGTAAATAAATAAACAGATATGTTTGGAACTTGATATAATTGTAAAAATAAGTTTTTCCTTTAAATGAAATAGCATATATATTGAAATGTTAGATCTATATTAAGATGATACACATACGCTTAGGTTCGGTATATTAATTAATAGCCATCGTTCATAAAACTGTACAATGATGGATAGTAGTGCACATACATGAATTTATAAAACGTACACAGTCAACCACATGCGTATACATTTTTTGTCCGACAACATGACAAAGAGTAGCAGTGTATTTTCCGTAGAAGACTAATATTGCATTTATCACGAAAATAATCAATGCGAGCACTTTGCAAAACACGACCGTTTTATGTTTTGTAGCGTTATATTATATTTGTCAAGTTGGGAATCGGATTTTTAAACCGATTGTTCATTTACACTGATCATGACATTTGTAACATCTATTAAAGCAAATATCTGTCGTCGAATACCTTTTGAAAAATGACAATAGCTTCACATACGTGAAAATGGACACGTGATTTTGTTACGTGGTGTGCTGGTGATTTTGATCTTTACTTCAGATCTTAGCAATTACTATTGGAGTTACTCGTCTCAACATGTTTAATGACGGGTGGATACCCAGCAATGTGACTGTGCACGATGTAAAGCGAAATCAGTTCTACTTGTTCGAACATGATGAAACTGAACTGGACAACAAATCAATAACACTTGCTCGGAGAGGTAATTTTTATATTTTTAATATTTTATTTTTTACAACCGACGTATAGTTATCAGGTTTTAACTGTATTTATATTTGTAAAAATATTAGATTGAACTATATATCAATTATAGTAAATAGTCTTACTACATTCAGTATATATGACACTTATTTAAACATTTTAACTGTTCCGTGATCGCAAACTGCCACAATCGATCCTGAGGAATATCTGTAGACACAGTCTAATACGTAAATTCATATTTTCTGTTTGAAAACAAATTTGCAATTGGAATGTACATTCTGGTAAGTATAATATAGTGTATATAAGATAACATTTTGTTGACCGAGTACAATATTATAGTTCCTGTATCAATCATAATATTTGTGTTTGTTTCAGCATGTATCACGGTGGAAAGGGGTTATCTTACAGGAGAACGAGGACCAACTTATAAGTACAAACATGATATGAATACGATCTTTGGATGTATGATGTTTTGTTTAGAAAATAACTGTGTTCAAGCAGAGTACTGGAGGGGCGATAGGTAATGTGCAATTAATACTAGTGCAACGAGACCGTTAAGAGGCAGCAGAGATGATGCATTTCTTGTGCTAACACGGTGTGATTACGTGACAATCTAGTGCATCCACACAACAAATATGTAATGGCATAATTAGATAAAAATAATAGAACATATTCCTCTCTATAAGATCAATTATACAAGGAGTTGATCTTATTGACATTAATTTTACATTATCTTTGACGAGTCTGTCTGAATAATATGGCTAATTGTTGTATTGCATTTGAATGACAAAACGAATTAAAAATTAACTATTCTGCGTAAATGTATATTCGTGATTATTGTTTTACTTCACTGTTGAAACGTCGTTAGCAGAAATGCGTCATATTGTATTTAATGTAACACTCTGAATCCGGTGTTACTAAAATATTTATTCTTGGCCAAAATTTGTTGTGTTGTGCTTTTTTGGAAAAGGGTATAATGCGTAAAAACTCATGAAATAGACTAAAAAAAGTCTTCTGTTTTGCGTTATTATTTGCATGTGTTCCTTTGACAATGTTCTGAGTGGTTCAATACATAATGAAACATTCTATTAAATTAAGCTTTTTCCACGTCGAAAACTTCATGTGGGACTTTATTTTACTTTATTAAAAAATGTTAATAATATTTATTCACATAGCATGTACTCATGTGTCTTTAAACAGAAAAAATACAGCGTAAAAATAAAACTTTGAAAATGTATGTCTTTTTTTTCTTATTTAGTTTCGACAATGTGATATGAATAATTGATACATGTAAAATTTTGTCGAGATACGTGTAAACACGTATTCAAAATAATTAATTGTACGAAATGGTTTGTTCATCCCAATAAACTAAACATTATGAGCTATATAATTTAATTTAGAGAATACATGATTGGTGCCGAGATGGAGAGGTAAAGAAAAAGAAAATAGGGCGAGCTTTAGCGAGCCCTATTTTCTTTTTCGGGCCGAACCGGCTAAACTTTCTCCATCTCGGCACCAACCATGTTTTCGATTTATGCTGCTTCATTTAAATTATGTCTTTAACACATTTTATCAAATCAATTTATCAAATAAACTCATGTGCAGACGCCGGAAATTAAGTGTGTATAAGTGGAGTGTAACCTTTCTATTTATATAAAGAAACGCGGTATATTAAATGTTATGAGTAAATACATTTAAAGGCAATATTGATTACTTCATTTCCATAGTTTTGCTTTAATTTATTAAACATTTATTACTTGCACTATCATTTTGTTCTGACAAAACATTTCTCAGCAACTTCGCATGTACATTTTGTAAAAGGTCAAATATTAGCACATTTTAATCAGCGCATAAGAATACGTACTTACGGTTGGATCGCGGTCACGCAAGGTACTGCCGGAGATCATTTAGTTTATTCGACCCTGCTTTATTAGGTCAATGTTTGCAACAGAGGCAGGATAAAAAATAAAATAAGGTTTCCTTCATAAAGGCAATTTTATTAACGGCAAATGAAACACAAGCTAAAAAGGTAAGAACAACTCTCAACTAAAGATCAGATCAAAGTCGTCAATGATGATCTACATAAAACTCACATACCCGAGATTTAGTCAGACAACGATGGTGATCTAAACAAACAGCACAAGCCAAAATCAAGTTTAAAGAATCACATTTTCCTCACAATCACTGACAATGATACTGTAATGTCAGACTTTTCGTGCCTAGTAGCAGTCAAATTATAGCCAATAGTCTGTGTCGGAACGAAAACCTTTGAATGTTTCAAGTGTTATGCCACGAACCTATCAAAATATATAAATAAATATAATTTAAGGAATGTACGTGTACTACGTGGAGAATGATAGGTAACTGCCCTAAAAATGTGTAAAATGTTAGGTGGGGCTAAGAATAAAAAAAATGGCGTGGTTTGCCAGATTTATTACAATTATATATGGCATTGACCAGTTTTGTTTTCTTTTCAAATAATTGTTAAATACGTTTAAGCAGTTTTTGTTAATTTACTGCATTTTGGTATCAAATTTGTTGGTTTGTTGAATCTGGATCATTTCTAGGGAAAATGTAGACTTTGTAGTTGATTCCGAATAATATGGTGTACATCCGAGCTTTGACAACTACTAACCTGATATTAAAATATCATATTATGCACCTTTGTATCCGGTCGATATCATTGTATAGTTATTATAAAAAGCATTATAATAAAACACAATTTTATGTGATTTACTTTTACAAGAATATAACATGGTTATAGTCTACAAAATGTGTTGCTTGACATCTTATCCTTTTAAAATGAATATTAATAAATGAACGTTATTTAAAAATCACTGATCTTTAGCTATGATACAGATTTAGAGTATACATGTAGACATGACTTAACATGCATATCAACGTTATATTTACATAAAGCATCTAGTCAAATCATACTGATCAATATGCGGCTTAACAAGTTTGTCTGCTTTATATTGAAAATGATGAAGCGGTGCACATAAATACATAATGGTGATGGTAATGCTATTATGGTCGAACAAGTATTACATTCCACACAATAACATACTGGATTTTAATTAATGTTTATTACTTGAGCCTTAAATTTGTCGCAACATATTTTTCATCCTCATATTTAAATAGCATGCGCATATATTTCTAATGGCAACGTTGCCTACATGTAATGAATGTTCTGGCAAAACACCCACACGATCTTATAACCTTACGTTTTACAATAGTAAAGGGAAGTAATGCATACAAGAACCAAGCAATTTAAGTATATTTTGTTTGTGCTGAAGTTATAAAGTGAAATCAATTGCAAAACAACTGTGATATTTTGTAAAACTGTTTATTTTTAAAGGTGATCATATCTATTGCACATCATCAATGAAAACACTGCACATGTATGTCCGACGAGGGCTAAAATAAACAGCATTACAGCCTTGGTAAGTACTCTACATCAAGTAGAAATTAAAGTACCTAAATACATTAAATTCTTCTAAATAAGAACAGGCCGACTTTTAAAAATAGACGGTGTAATATTTTTATTTGTTAGGTAGCAGAACAAAATTGAATATGTGTGCAAAATTCAATAACACTTATCTCACCTCGCACTTACTTTTCGTTTGTAATGTCCTAACCCTGATCCTATTCCGTGCTTGGATATCCCATTTAGGTCAGAAGCTGTGTATATCCAGTCTAAAATAACACCAATAATTCATTAATCCTGAACCACACCTTAAGAGGTTCCATTAAGAGGTCGTATGACTTATAATGTGTACCAGTTCACTCTCATAATAAAATATGTTATAAGAAGAAACAAGATGCTTTACAGTGCATTATATTTAACACGCATTTCTCACACATCTTAAATTAAAATAGAGGATATTTGTTGGATTCGGTGGATTATCGATTATCGATAGTAACGAGTGATCATAGAAAATAATATTTTCACGAGTGGCGCAGCATCGAGTGAAAATATATTTTTTCTACGATCATGAGTGAATTAAAATCGATATTCCAACGAATCCTACACATGTTCTTTTTATTTCATGCTTTTTTGCACAGTTATATACATTGTTAAAGAGTTTAACTAAAGAATTTCGCTGGGATAATGACGTCATTTCGTAAAAAATGACGTCATTTCATAATAAACAGTTATCGATAATTTTCACTGTTAATTTTCACAGTTTGAAACAGTAAAATTATCAGTTTTAATTCACTGATATTTCTCTATAAACCACCGGAAAGCATAAAACAAAATGCAAAATCTTATTCACGAGCGAGTCTTAAATGACAACACAAAATATTAAATTATTTTTTTATCTTTGTTGAGGAACGCCTTTACAAAAAACGCCTTCAAGGACAATAGTATAACACATTAAATATCAATTGCATGGCTTACTGATAATCGGTATAAATTTATATCACGGTTAGTATCTTCCTGAACAAAGTACACGTGTACCGAATTACATAAAATGACAATCCTTTACTTTAGGCAGTCTGCATAGTTATTATTATCAACATTCTTTATAACATATTATCGTTTGTAAGTATGTAAGTATACGATGCTTCAAAAATTGGGTCTTCGTTTGATTGACATCGGACCATTATTGAAAAAAAAAACGTTCATTTCTTAGGATAGCACACACTAGCCTGAAATCTGGAATTATCCTTCTACTAAAGAAATAATCATTTGCGTCTGAGCACCATATTTATTAATCGGATATTATATTGAATAGAAAATTTACAATAGTTTACTTCAATGCATTTCATAATTTCTTTTTCACAACAACAAACATAACGTTTAACTGTAGTCATAACAAAAACAATACAACTTTCCGTCATTAATTTGTATAATCGCTTTTTCTATTTGGCAGTTTATTATTATGATCGATGGCATTAAATTCAAATCAAACATAAATCAACGAAGACCTAATTTACTATCAAAAGCAACAAAGTTGAAAAAACACAACAATACAGTTGATACAATTTAAAAATTAACGCACTTAAGGCAAAACAATACATACATTTCATGGTTATTTGAACTTATTTCCAAGCATGGTCTTAATGTTTTCTGGAAAAAAACATTTTAAGTATGAAAATTAAACTTCTTTTGTAGGAGTCTTATCACAAATACAATAAAAATAAATATATATTGTGCAACCAGAATAATTTCAACAAAATTAATAATGTGTTACCCAAGCACCTTAAGCAGTCGAACACTACACAAAATCGAAAAAAGTTAAGAATTGTAATGGAAAAAAAATATCCAAAAATGGATTTTTCATTCGATGTTGGCTTCTAATGATGTTTTCTATCATTTTGGGACTTTTCATTGCCAAGGTTAGATTGATATTGGCAGCTAGAGATGTGTTCATGCAGATTTTACAAGAAGGTTGCGAATGTTTTTTCGTTAATTAAATCCAGTGAGTGTAAACGAAAATACCGGAAGAATAGCCGACGCGCAATAATAGCAGGTGAGCGTATACTATCAATGTTTGAATAAACAGGAACACGTCGTTATTTTAACTATATTGACGAGTAAACATACGCATTAAACAAGCGGTAAGAAATTTAAAAACAACAACAACAACAACGACATTTAAACAAAACAAATTACTGCAACAAACGCTTTTTGCATTCTGTACAAGCGTTTTCAAAACGATTTCTTGTACAACGTAACACGAATTCATGACATTATAAAAATACTGCATTTTAACTTATGTACACGGTATTTAAAACTAAGAATGAAATAAGTTGTCTACGGGGTAAGTAAATTACAGCGCGTATTGATTGTATGTACTTTTTGCAGATATCATGTATATGAAGCTGCTTTTGCAAGGTTTATCATTGTCGCGGTTTTCCAAATGATCAGCATAACGCTTTCTATTAATTTTGTCAGGATTATCATCCCAAATAAATAAAAAGTTGTTATTAATTCATCTATCGCTTGCTTTGTTTGATTTTGCGGAATTGAAAATGGATATATTTACTTTGGTAATGCATTTTTGTTATAACAGTAACATTTCCGATTGAGGTGAGTTTTCTATGTTGCCACTGTTTTATGCAGGCTCAAATTCTTAAATTTTCGGCATTTTTTTCTATATTAAGTTTATGCTGATTGTAAATATTAATATATAGAGTTTAAGCCCCAAATAATGTGTGTGTTCGGTAAAATATTCAAAGTTAGAGTGATTGAGAGGTCAAATTCTCATTTCAGTAGATTTTGTTGAGTTTAGGTTTAGTCCTAATATTGTTTTAAATTTATGGAGGGTTTCCACCAGTGTATAAAAGGACGGTTGATTCATCATTGACAAAAGTTGCATCGTCCGCAAAATAGGTTTGCTTTATTTCTTTGTCAATGATTGTTATTCCTTTAATCATAGTAAAAGCTTTTTTATAATTCGATATAATTTCTGCCCCGAAATAAACACACGTCCTCACTAGAACACACACACCCGGCGAAGCCATACTCTTTTTCTTTCAGAGAAACGTGTAGGAAAACTGTATTTATGTCCGTATTTACGGCGTATCTGCTGAAGAATGCCAGCTTGACCGTACAGTTTAGGTGAGGTCGATCGTTAATGTCGCTCAGGATTGATTCGTTTCATTACCTACGACAACTACAATCGTAAAAGATACTTATCGTAGTTATCATCGATTCCGTCCGTCTTGTATGTCAATCTTTATTTCTTCATCGGTGTCTTCTATGAACCCGCGTTCAATTCTGTTCCGTAATAATATCGTATTTCTGGAACAAGACCGCACGGGTCTCTTTGCAGACGAGGTTTCTTATTCGGGTACGCTTACATCGTTTGTCGTAATCAACGAAGGTAGATATTTCATCCCGCTGTACATATTATCCCTGTAACAGATGAAATAATGAATGTCAGTCTTAATGAAAAATAAAAATGAATGAAGCTCTTCAGTTTTGGAAGTATTGTTTGTTTCTGGATTGATCTCAGTTGACTCAAAATCTCTCGAATAGAGAATAACAATAACAGACGATTATATGAACTTGACAGATTGCAGTCTACAGCAACGTTGTCTAAATCGCACAATGACAGGTTGACTTCCGATACTCGGTGTCTGACAATGGTCTCGATTTCTTCTCAGGATTCCAACTTCCCGTATGGACGGATGCGTACGGACGTTGTATGAATATGAAAGCAACTCACAGTAAGATCTCACACTCGCATAACGACCATATCAGACACTTTCTCACAACTTAAGTTGAGTAGTTACAAAAGGTTGCGAACGAGGTAACATGATTCATTCTGTCGTACTGAAGACACCATCTATTCGCCTTACAATAAGGACCAGGTATATGATTATCATATGTTTCTTGACTCTTGGCTATCAAGTCCGTACCTCAAATTGTCCTTTAAACTGGTCGATAAACCATTGAAGAATGTCAGCGGGTGTTTTATTACGGAATTCACGAATGCTTCTACTATCTTGTCAGGCTGACTAAATCGTTTATTTAAAAAATTTGACGGTGTTTTTGTTGTAAGCGTTTGTCAATTCGAAACCTTCTAAACACGAATCTGAGATATGTAAATGTCTGTACGGCACCTACAGTTGCATCAATAAGGTGTGTTTGAGATGCACGCAACACTCGAAGCTGCTTTCAAAGATCGTCCTTTATTCTTCTTCATCAATTTTGAATGTAGTGTGAGACGATCAAGATAGTCAATTCGGAGAATCGCCTCGCACTCTGGCCAAGAAGCGGAAGCCCTGACTTTATGCCCGTGATAATTTTTATTGTGCTACGCAACATGTTGTAAATTAGCAATTCATGTCACGGCGTGAAATTTGTTAGCATGGCTATTTGTGTATAAACAAACGCTTGCTAATAGGTAATAGTTAACGGTTACCTACATGTTTCAGATAGGGGATCATCATATCAATACGCAAAAGTTTAGTACTGAAATAAATAGTTCAATTGACATTTATTTAACGTAGACACATTGCTCAAAAGGTTAAAATCGTAAATCGCTATTGTGTTTGCCAATCGATAGCTTAGAAAGAACATTAATGACAGTAAGAACGAAGTAATACAGACAAAAAGTATACATGTTCGCTTTCTGAGTAATAACGTGATAACTGTTTTTCACAAATTTGAGAGACAATAAATAATTTCACATTATATTTATATTTACATCCGCATTATGTAGTTCTATTGGATTCGAAAACTTCAATTGCAATACGTTTTAATATTTAAATATTGGCCTTTATAAAACCATGCGTTATGAGACGCAGTGTCAATGATTTAACGTTTTGTATAAATACGATACATGTTGAACATGCTTATAGATATAAAGACATAGAGGATATTTGTTGGATCCGGTGGATTATCGATTTTAATTCACGAGTGATCATAGAAAATAATATTTTCACCAGTGGCGCAGCCACGAGTGAAAATATATGTTTTCTATGATCACGAGTGAATTAAAGTCGATAATCCACCGAATCCAACAAATTTTCTTTTTATTTAATGCATTTTTCACAGTTTATATACATTGTTCAAGAGTTTAACTAACGAATTTTGCTGGGATAATGACGTCATTTCGTCAAAAAAATGACGTCATTTCACAGTAAACAATGAAAATTATCGATAATTCTCACTGATAATTTTCACTGTTTGAAACAGTGAAATTATCAGTTTTAATTCACTGCTATTTCTCTATAAACCACCGGAAAGCATTAAATAAATATTGTTCATGTTGATCTTCGGATGTAAATGCATATAAACATATAACGATTACATAGAGGATATTTGTTGGATTCGGTGGATTATCGATTTTAATTCACGAGTGATCATAGAAAATAATATTTTCACGAGTGGCGCAGCCACGAGTGAAAATATATATTTTCTATGATCACGAGTGAATTAAAATCGATATTCCACCGAATCCAACTAATTTTCTTTTTATTTTATGCTTTTTTTTACAGTTTATATACCTTGTTAAAGAGTTTAACTAAAGAATTTCGCTGGAATAATGACGTCATTTCGTTAAAAATATGACGTCATTTCTCAGTAAACAGTGAGAATTATCGATAATTTTCACTGATAATTTTCATTGTTTGAAACAGTTAAATTATCAGCATTAATTCACTGATATTTCTCTATAAACCACCGGAAAGCATAAAATAAAAAAGCTTATTATTTTTTAACTACTCTTATAAGGGTTAGTTAATGTATTTCGAGTGTGTTCATCCATCAAAAAAGCATTTACATTAAATGTAACTTAAAAATAAAATCTTACAACTCGGAAATTAAGATTGACATAATGCTTAGATAATGTTTGATATACAATGAGTAACAGTATCATTTGATATTATACACACAAATTGGGATGATACTTTGGTGAAATAAACGAGTATGCGTTGAATGGAAACTATGTCAGCGGAATTGTTTTGTAGTTACGTGATCATAAAGTAATACAATACTTTTTTTCAAAAATGCCATTATAGAAACGTAATGATTTATTTCAGCCGTGTGCAGTAAAGAATGTGAGAATGGGAGGGGGGGGGGGGGGGGGGGCGAGGGGGCTGTTCAGTAGCTAACAATTGCAGATGCAAAGAAGTATTCTGCGTTCTAACTTTTAAATTGGAAAATGTGCTTACACAGTGTATTTTATGTACGAACG
Source organism: Dreissena polymorpha (assembly GCF_020536995.1). Classification (NCBI taxonomy): domain Eukaryota; kingdom Metazoa; phylum Mollusca; class Bivalvia; order Myida; family Dreissenidae; genus Dreissena; species Dreissena polymorpha. The sequence goes on from NC_068355.1 coordinate 150,391,947, forward strand.
AAAACGTGCAGTGTTATACATCGTGAAATCTTGATTTATAAATTGCTAATAAAGATATATTTATGAAATAAGTGATTTATCTAATAGGTAATGTTACATTTTATCCGTATTTAATTTTCTGCTGCTTTATTACTTAACTAATCGGCACTTTTTAAACAGTGTTTTATCACATAATGCATAATCGTTGAATTATTGCTATATTCTATATTGACTTATGAGTATTCGCCCAATGTTTCCTAGCTACGTTTTTCTATTATTAAGTGTTCCTCCGACTTCCGGTAACTTGACACTTGGCTGTAAAAATAGAAACTGGACGAAGAACATAAGCTTTGTGCCAGGTCTGCATATTAATATTTCATCAACATTTCGTTTGTTTTACGCTCAACTGTTTATTGTATAATTCAAGACCTGCTACGTTTTCGTGTGTAGGCTAATGCGTCAAATAGAGAATAACACAAAATGTTATAGTTTAATTCCGTATCATGTTGTTATATTTCAAGTGATGCTATGAATGAAATAACTTCATGGCGTGCCGAGCCGTCAGTAATTCTTGTCGGTCCTTATTTATTACAACACGATAAGGCAGTAACTTGCGTTGTTTTCTACTTCTAGCCCTCTACCCGCCTTTTAAAAATAAATATTTAAATATTATCGATATGTTTTAGCGGCAATGTATATGTAGTAAGGCGTGTAAAGCGTTTATAGTACAGTCATGAGCTCTTGAACTTAATATTTTTAAAATACGTTTTTGCTTTTTTTTATGAGCCACATCGTGGTATCAAATTGTTCGTTGTGTTAAATTTGAATGCATTTTTCCAAAATGAAAACTTCATCGTTGATATAGAATTATATGGCGCACATCCAAACATTGACTGATTCAACTCAACTCAACTCAACTCAACTCAGTTTATAAAGTAAATAAAGGCCGTTGGCCCAAAATACACAGTATTTTATATAAAATATAACACATGTTTGTAGTTGCGAACACATCATCTTAATACTAAAATATGTCAACATATTACATAGTGTTAATGTTACATTAAAAATATATCAGCTTATTCAATTTTGTTCAAAAGATTATACACATCATCTTAATACTAAAATATGTCAACATATTACATTGTGGTAATGTTACTTTAAAAATATATTAGCTATTCAATTTTGTTCAAAAGATGATACACATACAAACACAATTTCAATAGTGTGTCATTATCTGTTTTGCTCATCAGATTATACAAGTCATGTACAGAATTTCCACCCATATACCAGTTATATAGAAATTCTCTACGGACAACGTCATATTTACTACATTGAAAAAATGCATGGTATTCAAAATCAATAATAGATAAATATTTCTCGATAAAACAAAAAGTACAAAATCTCAAATTATATTCAAGATGAAACTGCCCACCAAATTCAATAGTTAATTTGTGATTGGAGCATCTAAACTTGGCAAAAGCTATCTGATATTTTAGCGGAATTTCCAACTGCAAATATCTTTCGGTGTTAAGTAGAGATTTATAGTTCTTATAATGGTTACCTCTAGATGCGTTGTTAATGTCACTGTGCAAATTTTGTGTGACGCAATCAATTATACGCTGACGAAAATTACACACTAATAAGTCTACGTTGCCAATATCCTGAGAGATCCAGACGAATCCGAAACCATATCTAAATATTAAAGATTTTACATGTGTTGCCCAGCAAGTACGCCCGGCGTTATCTATTGATATTAACATATTATAGCATTGTTTAGGAAATCTGTTATTAGGCATCTTTAACAGCTTACACCAATATTTAATGCAATTAAGAAAATATGTCACAGATAAGGGTAGTCGGCTACATTCGCCAAGGGCGAAACATGTATTAGTATTTTTCCTTATATGCAAAATGCGTTTACAAAATGTATTTTGGACAGTTTCAATGGTATTTACATATTCATATCCCCATATCTGTGAGCCATAACACAATATTGGCTTTACCATGCTATCAAAAAGTAAAAAGAGTTCTTTAATAGGGAAGTTTCCAAAAGTCCCTTTATAACTATACATTGACAATTTTGCCTTTTGAGCTTGTGAACTTAGTTTTTCTTGCGCCGCGTTCCACGATAATTTGGGTGTAAACAATAATCCCATGTATTTATTAGCGGAAGTGGTATTTAATTTCGTACCCCGATATGTCCAGCGCTCGTAATTTTTTAAAGGTCCGCCATTTCTAAAAGCATTAACTTCAGTTTTATCTAATTTAAAATTAATCTTCATTCCCGTGTTAATGCAAAATTGATCAACAACGTTTAACTGTTGTTGAAGTTTAAAGGCCGTTTCCGCACATTTAGCAATATCGTCTGCAAACATGAGACATAAAATGTCAGGTATTTCATTTGAAATAAAAATTCCGGACCCACATGTTTCACGTAGCATAACTGATAATTCATCTATAAATAGAGCAAATATGGTAGAACTGGTCTTGTCACCCTGACGGGTACCAATATTACATTGAAAAAACTCTGATATAGTAATTTGACAATTGGTTCTATACTTCGACGCAGAATTAGTGTCGGTTGTATTATGTACTTTAACGCAGGAAAAGAGAGAGCTATACATATTTTTTAATACGTCACTGAATTTACCTTTAATTCCCTTTTTGGTAAGTGCTTGAAACATTACATTGTGGTTTATTTTATCGAATGCCTTTCTAAAGTCTATATATATGCAATAGAATCTCCCCCCCCCCTTTTTGACAAATATTTTTGAGCCATCGCTTGAAGGCAAAAAACATTATCTATAGCTGAACGAACACGCCTAATTACTTCATGTTAAACATGATAACCACGAACGTGTGTATCTGGTCAATATCAAGGTAGAGAATTTATAAACCTTAGTTAGGTTTGTTCTCATTCAGCACAGGTTTTACTTCACATCAAACTCTAAAAAACAACATGTATTGACTTGAACTATTTTTTATTTTGTATTGATTGTACTGAGGCAATAACGTTACGTTATATAAGAGAAGAATAACCCGTTTTAAAATTAAAACAAATATATACCTACAACCTTTAAGTTAAAGCACAACCGGTTATTCAGTGTTATTTATATCAAACCGTTTTCCAAAAAAACATAAATCTGTTTTACAGTATTAAGGCAATTTTATACAATATGTTATCGTGAGATCTCTGGCAGTGCCTGAGTATTCCAAATGCTAAGAAAGTTAGTTTTGTTGCGTATCAATGGCTGCGTAGTGTGTTCTTCATAAGCTAATTGATGTAGGCGTGTGTGTCTTGGTTTGCATTACTATTAAAACTAAGAAGTCGGGGAAGTGACAGACTTACTCCTAGTCAATTGTTATGCATGCTAAAAGCTGATCCGTGTAATGCGTGGCGAGAGTTAACATTATTCAGCAGATGAGGCTTGTTATATAACAAAGGTGATCAAAAGTATACTTTGCATAATGGCTTAATATCAATTACGCAGCACAGACAACACAGATTATACCGAATTGGTTATGTTGCGAACCCAAACTGACAACAGCTGTATGGTTTTTAACTTGTTATTGCCTTTCACGCGCGATTGTTACGTGCATACAACGTTTTGTTAAACTAGATCATTCAATTCATGGTGACGTTTTGAAACACAAATACTAATGCAATTCCCATATAATAGAAATGTTTTTGAAGAATGAATTCCAATAGAAAGCGCCGAATCAGATAATTTTATGATGAATATTAGTTTTGAATTAATATTACCCTTTTTATAAGGGGTTAGTACAGAAGCAAATAATATTTTCTACTTAAACATCAGAGTTTCAACTGCAGTTTATATAACTTTAACACATCAAGGTTCAATATCAGATGATGAAAAAACAATAAGCCAAGAGATCAATGCTCTATAATAGCAATTGAAAAGCTTCAACCGGTGGAACGTAAAAAAGTATAGATATGCAATGCATTGATCTTTTCATTTGACTTAACAAACTGCTCAAAGCAAATTAGATTCAGATTATAATTTATCTATTTTATTAAAGCGCAAGTTTTTTTTCATGTTGAAACCGCCTTATGTCCCAGGACATTATTTGTTAGCCGTTTCTTACTATGTAAGCGTGCGCCTGAATCATTAACTTATCAATATGCGTCCGAAGAATAACACGCGTAAGAACATCATACTATTGAAAAAATATAAATCAGCGTTTAGCGCGTGCTTATATATATTTGAGTACTTAATACTATAATAAATTCTTCATTAGAATTTATCTTTTTGCAAGCATTTGGGGGGGGGAATTATTATTTTTGGTCGGATTATACTAATGTTTCACGATAACTAATGACACAAATAGTGTATCTAGCAACTTTCTTGATGATTTTGTCTCATGAACGTCTTTATTTGCACACATTTTTTATGGAAATTGTATCTATGTGCATACGGTGTTTAAAATGTTTGATGGATTCTGGGTACAACTATTTTTATTTTTTTCCAATATATTTAAAATCTGATAAGTTGTTTTTTACTGTCCAAAATACTTAGTGTCCGATAAGAAGGTATTAAACAATATAGGGTATCGCAATCGACCCTTTCCTTCTGTATTATCGTTAGGACAGGGGCTACTTATACTTTCAGTATAAATTCAGTATAAATTGCAACACAAAGTGCCCCTTGTAGTATAAATACATTGTTGAAGTACCTTTCCAAACATATTTGCTAAGGTTTCAACAGTACAATGGGTCAAAGAACGCTTGCATAATTTGTCTGCGGCATATTTTAACCATTGTGGCACTGAAGAATGTGTGTGTTTTATATTAATTCTCAACGCTTATACATTATTTCACTTTTTACAATTAAGATAATTTTGTTGTAGCTACACAATATAAAAACAAACGCGTTGTTACTGCTGATATATTCGGAGCTGGTACGGAGCAGCTGGACGCACTGGGAACATAGAGCTTCTTGGAAGCTTCGAACGAAATAGCATTGATGACATTTACAAGTTCCTTCCTGATGTTGGAACTGTACGTATTAACGAATGTTTATGGATTCTCATTGAAGTTACTTTTCTATCAAAGCAGAGTAAAACTACGTTGTAAATAATTAAACGGGTTTTTGTTTTTAATTGATATAAAAGTACAATATATTTTTTCCGTTAATTGTAATAGCATGTATATTGAAATGTTATATCTGTATTTACATATACCGCAGACGCATAAGTTCGGTGCGTTTATTCATAAAAAGTGTTCATACAATTGTACACTGGCGAATAGAAGTGTACATACATAAATAGAATAAACGTGCACAAGTCAACCACATGTATATACATGTTTTGCCTGAAAACATGACGATGAGTACAAATGTATTTTCCGTACAGGACTAATTTTGCCTCTATCACGGAAATAATCTTTGTGAGCGCTTTGCGAAAGCGACAGTTTCATGTTATTTGTATAAGTTTGGTAAAGTTTGGAATTTGGTTACAATTCTAGTACTCTTTTGAGTTTTGTTCGATACATACTATTAGCCCGAGTGTTAATGTTCAATTATCACAGCATTAAAAACAGCAATTAAAGATAATATATGTCGTAAAATATCTTTTGAAAATTGACAAATGCGTCACTGAACATGGACACACAATATATTTTAGTGGTGTGACTGTGTCTGTACATGATGTACGGCGAAATCAGTTGCACGTTTTCGAACATAATAAAAGTTAATTGGGCAACAGATCAATAACACTTACCCGGAAAGGTCATTTTTATCACTGAACGTTATATTTTAACAATAAACGTATAGTTGCCATGCTTAAACTTTATTTATAAAGTTAAAATATTAGTTTGTTTTGACCTATAAAGCAATTTTAGTAAATAATCTTACACTATTCAGTATGTATGGTACTATACTGTTCTGCTTGAGCAATATGATAACGACACTATAATGCTATATATACATGTTAACTGTTACGTGATCGCACGCTGCCCCAATTACTCATGAGTCAATTATGTAGTCAGTCATATACGTTAATTCATTTTTTCTAAACAAAAATGCATTTGGAATGCATACACTAGTATTAGTACATATATGTTATTGTGTTTAATGGCAAACATTTTCGTCATTATCATAGCTCCTGTATCAATGCGGAATATTTGTGTTTGTTTCAGGATGTATTACGGTGGCGGGGGGGATAATAAAGGGAAATCGAGCACGTTCTCAAAAGTGGAATAGATACACGTATCATTAAGCAGGTAACTGAACGGGGGATAATGCAGTACGTGTGCTTACATCGTAGTGTGTGATCACGTAAAACTCTAGTGCATCTACAAATCAATATGTTGTGGCATAGTAAGGGACAGATAAAAGAACGTATACAAATGATACATTATAAGAACAAACCTATTAACATATAAATACACTTTACAACATAAATGTGATCTATTGTTTAAATCAAGGAAAGAAATGTTTCATTAACCAAAGAATTCATTACAATGCAACGGTAAATACAGCAAATGACGCACACGCTTCAAAGGTAAGAACACTTATACAGTGAAGGTCTAGTTGGTTAGTTCGTCTATGATGATCTTCATAGAAACCCACATATTCATATTTATCAGGAATATATCTAGTCAGTTTACAATAAAGGATCTACGAGGTGTATTAGTCAATGCCTGGATTCCATGTTCTGTGTGATCATAGTAAATGACATTCGTGTCTGGAAGAAGTTGAAGCGTATCTGAACGAGTCGAAAGACTATGCGACTTTTAACTTCAATATTTCGAACTTATCAAAAGAGAGAAACATATTTAAGGATTGTAAGTGTATGACATGGAGAAGTACAAGCTACTGCTCGCCCAGTCGTTGTGTAATATATATCAGGTGATGCTTAAAATGTAAACGGCAAGGGTTGCCAATCATTGTTTTTGTGTAGAGCCTGATATAAAACTAAACGATAGGTATATAACCTGTTGTTTAACTTTTGGTCATACATATTCGCCCCTAATTTTAAACAAATAATAAATATAATTAGATTTGTGTCTGCATTTTTTATGATAATAATTGTGTTTTATACGGTTTGACGAGTACACCATGACGCAATGAGCACTTGTGTTGAACATTTGTAAACCACAGTTATAACTGTTTTGGTTTCTTGTTACCATAAATTGTACTACATGCTGTTATCAAATTGTTTTGTTTGTAGAATAAGAATCATTTCTAACGAACATGAAAACGTCGTAGTTGATTCCGAATAATCTGTTGTAGCATCCAAACATTCACGCGTACTTTACTGATAAAAATTAAATCATTCAATGCCCATATCAACGTATAGGCATAGAAAATCTGTATTATATAACATAATTTTACATGATGACTTTGACCAGAATCCGGTATGGTTATATCTACAAAATGTGCTGCTTAACATCTTGTCCGTTAAAACAGAATCGAAATAAATGCACTTCATTTTCAAAGTGAGTATCTTAAGCTATTATACAGATTTAGAGTATACATGTAGAAATAACTTCACATGCTTATGAATGCTAATGTTTACATGTAGCATCCAGCTAATCATTCTGAACAATGCAGCTTAATATGTTCGTCTATCCCATAGTCTTCATTTTTAGCGATGCACTCAAACACGTAATAATGATGGTTATAACATTTTGGTCGACTAATATAAAATACTTTACACAAACATATTGTATGTCTTCTTTTATTAAATTATTGTTTGTAAATAAAGCCTTAAACGACTGGCCAAATGTGTTCCATCCTCACGTTTAAATAGTATGCGTATGTTATTCTCATGAAACCGTGGACTAATGAATTTCCCGTAAAAAACGATCGTGTTAGCTTACGTGTGGCATTAGTAAAGGGCACTTATTCTTTCACGAGATGAATTAATTCTTATCTAGATTACTTGCACGTAGAACAAAAGGACTGAAATGAAGAGGTTGTGCTTAAGTATGCCATTCAATATATGTACTATATTCATATTGCCGATAATATTGAGCTCTCGATGATTCGATGTTGCAGATACGTACCGCACATTTTGCTTGGCTGTGCAGTATAATCTTAGATAAAAGTATGCGGGAACGAACACAAAACAACAGAAGTATTTATCAAAATAAACAGTATGTCAAAGCATGGCTTTGTTAGACAGCAGGGCCGCCGTGGAAACTACTGTACATCAAGTTGCAATAAAAAAATAAAACATGCATACACTTAATTATGCTTTATATGAACACATTGTTTGCGTCACATAATAAGTCCCGACTACTATGTCTTAAACACTCTAAAGATACCATGTTGCATATATTACAGAACATAATGTTTACTAAAAACAAACATATATGTTTTATTATTAGAAATAAAAACATTACCAAACGTATGTATACTGCGCATGTTGCACTTCATGACAATGCGCAATGGTCACTAACCAAAAGAAAGCAATTTAAACGTTTTTATTTTGACATATGTCATATTCATGACATACTTATATAATTATTATAGAAATTAGCACACTACTCATTTGATCGTCGTTATTTATATACCACATATGATGCGCGTTCAGGGCAGGCCCTAAAAGCACTTTTTAAGTTAAAATCAAATTTGATAAAATTTACAAATATCTCAGTAAGCCATAGTCTCGAATTATTTGATAAGCTTATTGAACCAATTTTAAGTTTTGGCTGTGAAGTTTGGAGATTAAACAATAGCATCCAAATTGAACGAATACACCTACGTTATTGTAAACAGTTGCTAGTTGTCCGATCTCAGACACAAAATAATTTCATTTACGGGGAACTTGGACGTAAACCCCTAGTAAATAAACGGATCGTTTATGTTTTAAAATATTGGTTTAAAATACTACAATCTGATGATGTTAAATATATTAAAATTGTTTATAATGTGTTATTACATGATCTTGAACTTCATCCCGAAAACAATTCTTGGGTAAAATCTGTAAAACATATATTAAATACTCTAGGTTTCGGTGAGGCATGGTATTGTCAGGGATTAGGGGACGTTAATTGTTTTATATCTATTGTAAAACAACGCATATCTGATATTTACGTTCAAGATTGGATAACCGAGTTACAACAAACTACAAGGGTTAAAACTATTGCATTAACGGAAATTTCAGCCTTATCTCAATGTTGTAAATATTTCAAAATTTAGATTCGAGTTAACGCGATTAAGAGTATCTGCTCACAGACTTGAAGTCGAAGCAGGGCGATGGCACAAGCCTGAAAAGACAACGTATGATAACAGAAAATGTAAATACTCTAACGTCTTCGAAGACGAGTTTCATTTTTTACTCGAATGTCCCGTTTTTAATAATCTTAGAAAACAATATATACATAGATATTATTGGAATCATGAAAATATGTTAAAATTCATCGAACTCTTACAAACTGACAACGCAGAAACAATTAAAAATCTTGCGACATCTATTTTTAAAGCAGCTAAATTCCGAACAGAATTGTATTATCAATAGTTTCTCTCAATATACTACTGTCTATTTGTAGTCATAGCAATAAACACGTTATGTATACACTTTCTTAGAACATTCAATTATATTTAAATAAGATACGACTCTACAATATGCATATTATATACTTACCTTAAATTAGTTCGTAACGGTAAACACTGTTATCAATATATATATATATACCTGTTTGAAAAAAGCTGTAAATTTTCACTAAGCATGTTTATAGAGTTGCAAATTCATGTATTGTTAAATCTAAATTTATATTGCTAAAATCACACATGTATATGCCTGTATGTCATTGACCAATGTTGACTACATTGTGTGTTATATGTATGTATACTCATTGGCTTCGAGCCTAATGTATTTTGAAATAAAACCATATAAAAACGATAGTTCATACAGACAGGCATACGTATAAAAAATCATCATTGCTATGTATTTACTAATAGTAAATCATGATGTCCAGATATTATATTTTATACTTAAATCGTTATATAATGGGCAACATAATAACAAGTGATATTCGGATCCACAAACATTCTCGTTACAGAGCTTTACACTGGCATTCTTTTCGGGACAACCTTCTATATCTACCAATCTCTATTTCCAAACAATAGGCACTTTTCAAATTGACATTAGTGCCTGTTCATTTAATATGTTTACATCTGATTCATTATACATATATCCCGTGTAGAGGAATTTGATACCCAGATATTCAAAACCTGTCGACAATGCCAATGCACTCGTTATTTATTGACCATGTTTAGTAGCACCTGCTTCTTCGTTTTTCAAATGAGCATATTTTTGTTTTATTAACAAGTAAAATTATACAATGTTATGTTGGTTCTGAAGGCTTACTGGGTAAGCGGTAAATAATACAATATCATCAGCAAATAACAGCATAAGACAGATAGAAAATGCAAATCATTATTTGAAGCAGTTTGAACATTATTACAATTTTTAATATAATTCATAAACGATATAAAAAGTAGTGGTGACAGAGTTTCTTCTTATTAAAAGCAAGATGGACATCAAAGAAGGCGGAGTATGACATATCATAGGTGTTGTTTTAAACATGACTCAACCTGTTCATATATACTTTTAAGCATTTTGCAACTGAAACCCTATTCAATTAATTTTATCCATAATGGTTAGTGGATTACTGTATCAAAAGCCTTTTCCAAATCAATTAAAGTTCAATATAACTTATGTTTCTGCAAAAGAACATTTTGTATAATGCTATGGAAGTTACAAATACAATTAGTTTAACTACAGTTGTCTCTAAAACCGAATTTAACAGGATTAACTATATTTCCTCCCTTATAACAGCGATTGTTTCTGTTTCGTAGACATAATGAAAATGTTTTAGAAATCATATCAACAACTCTACAACTGGAAGGCCCTTCCTTTTCACTTGTTTTAGAAATTGGTATATTTGTAACTTTACACCAAGAATCGGGATCAATACTACGATTGAAAATATAATAATTTGTTTGTTATTAAGGTATGGTGAGATAAAATCATTAGAATCAATAAAGAAATCGGCTACATTGCTTAACTAGTCAACGTTTTATTACGTTTCATGCTGGATATTGATTTTCGTACTTCTTCTACAGTAAATGCACAAACGGGCTAGGATAATCTAATGTACGCTTTTCTATAGTTAAATACATACATTTTGTCTCCCTTTTAACGCGGCAATATTTATTTCTGGAATATAACAAAAATAACATTGTTAGAGTCACAACGATAGCGTTTATTATTCTTATTCATTCACAAAACTTGTTTTTGTTTATTTTTAGGGATGGCAACGAATACCGATTTTGTATTCGAATATTCGGTCATCCTTCCGAACGTATATTCGGATATTCGGTCAACATCTGTTGGAAAAAAATCAACAAAATCAATTATGTTTACCGTACCATTACTCCATGAATTCTTCTTTCGTTTTTACCGGAAGTTCACTGGAAGTGACTAAATATTGACACAGCATTGCCGTCGCTTATTCGAAGTTGATTTTGTTGATTATTTTTTGTGTTAAAATTGAATGACAAACGCTGTTTTTAAACTTTTAATATTGTAAATCAACACTAGAACAAGAAATATAATATTTACATGACGACAAAACAATTACATAACAAAACAGATCTAAAAATAATTTAAGCTGAACTTAAACGTATTATTTACATAGCGAATACATTCAAACAAACACAAATTTATTATATACGGACAAAACACCAACGATAGATACTGAAACAAGATGCCACAACACACTTTAAACCTGTTTTACAGTCAGTCTTTTACCGTTGTACATGTAATCCGTTCACTTTCGGAAGCAGACACTTTCTTAGGCGTACTCACAAACGATGACATTGGCGACTGAGGATCATTCGAAAATGCAGAAGATTGATGTTTGTTATTCACATCATTGAGAAGATTGGACGTACTGCCCATGTACGTAAGATTAGCTCCACACAAGTTACACGTTGCCGACTTCTTATCGGATGATCGCGTGAAATACTGCCAAGCATCGGAATGTGTAAGTGGCATTTTGGTTAGACAGAGATTTACTTTATTATCAATAAAATAAGGGCGAAAGACCGAAAGCATTTCTTTAAGCAAATTACCTGATTAAATATTGAGTAATTATTTAAAGTTTGGACCATACGATACGCAAAAACTCATAAGAGGTTGAGCAAATGATTTTCTAAAAGCTTTGATTGGATAACGTGATTGTAACCATACGATACGCATTTACTCAATTTAATTAGATTAAAAAACATTTTCGATTGGAGAACGCGATTTACGTCAATCAAAAATCTTTTTGCACACGTTCTTATTTGTTTTTTTACACCAAGTCGGCTTTCCTTTACTCATTTAATCTTTGATCATGTTAAATGTCATTCGAGTCATTAGATCAAGTGAGGGTCGGTGTGGTCGGTGTTTTAATTGCCGACGCGATATGCACCTATAATTTTGACACAAAGGGACTGTCTTTGGTCAATTAAAGTTTCCTAAAGGTAGGCAATTAGCGGGATTTATGACGCATTATCGCTCCTACCGGAATAAACACTTTGACACGTGGAACAACTTTTTTAAACAATATGAAGCAAATTTCTCGAATACAAAGTCTTTGAAATAACTCGATTTTTGTTTGATTTTTTTCTTCCGAATATTCGATTCGGAAAATAGATTCAAATATTTGGTGCCGGACCGAATATTCGTATATTCGGATGTTCGTTGACATTCCTATTTATTTGACATTGTTCGCCAATACACGATGATTTCTTCACATATTTGATATTGCGCTGGTTACCGCTTGCGTGTACAATTTTACCTTTAATTTGAAAACAGATGTTAAAAATTTTATTATACAAATCATCAATACAGTTATGAATATTATCACGGTCCGATTAAAATGTATTTGTTATTTCAACGAAAAGGTGTCTTTTATCTTCAATGGTAAGTTTGAATAAAATACTTATTTTTTCAAATTGTATTTTTATAAAGCTGTGCCCAATATTTGTTGTATAACAAAGTAAAGTAGATTCAATCTGGCAGTGATCAGAAAATTCAGTAGAATCAAGTACATTCAGAGTGCTTTTGCGCGATAGTTTACTATCACATTGTCATCACTACATGCCCCGACAATGTTTCTACAGAACTTTTAACATACATTGAGCCCTGGTTCTAAACGCTCATAAGCACTAAATACACCATCTTCTTTACAAAGAATAAAAAGTCCGCATATCCGCCGATAATCGTTGCGGTAAAATATCAATGGGTAAATCAGACTCAAGCATGGGTAAAACAGACTCAAGCATATTAACATAGCGGTAAAAATTAAAATTATCTTCCAGATCTTACCTTTGACCTATTCGTGCGGTAAAATCTCCCGTAACAGTACTGTACGCACGAGAAACAGCTAAAGATATAGATACAACGCATAATATATAAATTGCTTTCAAAGCGGAAATAAAGAGTTTACTCCAAATAATCCCTTTGTCATTTATATTTAGAACTTCAATTGTATCATGATAAACTGTTTTATAGTTTGCATAGCTGTTGCATTTTTGACGTGGGCGTGAGAAACTTTCTAAATTGATAATATGGATATTATAAGATAAGCATTCCAAGTTTCTGTCAAAAAAATGACTTTGTGCGTTGGGACGAAACTGGGCAGTAAATGTTGAAAACCTATGAATCATATGCTCTTCTACTTAACATGACTTTGTCTGGCCTTTAAGAAGAGACATGAGCTTGATGCAGGCTCCGGTTGTTTTACAGTTTCAGCTATATATTTGTGTTAAAATCACGGATTTCGCCCGTTTGAAGATTAACTTGAATGTGTTCATTGTTTTTTTAGTGTTGTTTTAGTGGTCTGGGCAGAACGAGGCATGTTTTTATAAAAAAGGCAATGCCATGTTTTTATTAAAAACACACTTCGAGTCCTATTCTAGCAACGTGCATTTATACACCGGCGTCTAACAATGGCAAATGTATATACCTAGAGTTCAAAATATTCCGAATCGCATGTCATGCACATTTCGTCTTGGTGTTATTGTTCATATAGGGAATATATCAATCAGTTGATATTTGATTATGAAATCACCATGTGAAACCTATATATGTTTGTATTAACAAGAATGTGGACAAAATCCACAAAGTCATGGGCCAGCCTTTCACATTGGTGTACATGAGGATGCAGCATTAAACGAGGGCCCACAATTCCCGAAATGGCAATGGATTCGGTACCGTGACTGAATGCAAAGACGGAAACTGGAAACCGGTGACCTTGCAGTGTACTGGCGTGTTTGCTATTAATTAGTGGTAACATTGTCTCAACAGTTAGTATATTGCATTTGTATGTACACATTGGTAAGATAAGTGTGGCATTTTACAAAATAATAGTAGCGCTCATTTTATAATGACATAGATGTAGATTAAGTAATTTAACAAGTGTGCATACACATGACTTGCTGCTCAGTTGGCCTTGATAACATCTACGAACTGTTATGTGTAATAGTGCGCACAGTACCGTATTGACTATGCAACAGCTTGGCTATTTAATTGTAGATTTCCGCATTGATATCATTTAACAAAGACCACTTGCATAAACTATAAGCAAAGCGATGCGCACGGTATCGCGTTGGCTGAGCATTATAAATGGTAGTACACCGTCTAAACAATGCTCACGTACAGTCTAACCTGTCAATAAAGACCACTTATTTGGTCGTTGTGGTCTTTGTTCACAGGTGGTCTTTATTTGCAGGGTCGATTGAAACTTTGCAAAATATGCTAGTAGGATTTTAACAGGTACCTTATCTATGTATGTGCTCTATCGCTTAAATGGTTAAATACTAATGTATGTATAATGTCATAAAGGATTGAACACACCGTTTTGATTTTATATTAATTATTTCAATTTCCTTATGTTTTTATTATTTATTGCATTACGCAAATCATGTATAAATTACTATTGACATACATGAATATGTACTTAAACTGACAAATTCCGTATCGATAATCTTTGCACGTCTTATCACGGATACATTTAAGAAAGGAATGAATATCAAAATGTATGTTTTTAATTGGCATTGTAATTGTAACGTAACCGTAAATTTCCTTAATGAGTTAATGAAAGCCCCAAACTTGTTTTTGATATTTTCGGCAATTAGTACATTAATCACGAGTCACTAAAATACCAAGGCAACTTCTTACACTTTCGACAACCAATTAGCAACGTGTGTTAAGTAAACAAACAACTGCTATCGAGTGCAGTAAACTTTCACTTGCCAATATCTCCATAGCGACCGACGAGTCTACTGGTTAGATATTGATCACGTGACTATCACAGCGTCATGGTGGCCATTTTTGTTATTGAAAGTTGAGAAATCGTTGATTGTTATGATTGAAGTGGTCTTTGTTAGGTATCAAAATGGACATTTGGGAATGTAAAATGGCGGTCTTTGGTCTTTGTTCGCAGGTGGGCTTTATTCGCAGATACAATAGTGAAATAGTTCGGGAGGAAATCGTTGTGGTTTTTATGGACAGGTGGTCTCTATTAAAAGGTGGTCGCTGGGACAGGTTTGACTGTATATAAATTAACAAATATTGCTTGTTCTTTAAGACGTTTAATGAGCATTGTAGCGCACATCCGTATGTAATCTTGAGTCTCCATGTTCAACTTCTAGATAAGATTTGCTTTTTTAAAGCTAAAAGTATGTAGTGTCAAGTTTGCATTTACATTTTTTAAGGCGCTACGCATGCAGCGATGAGTTTTTATGTACGACAACTACG